>NC_068986.1:82146753-82149253 GCF_001194135.2 Octopus bimaculoides | reverse complement strand
GTTGTCGTCGTCGTCGTCGTCGTCGGCGGCGGCGGCGGCGGCGGCAGCGGCAGCGGCAGCGGCAGCGTCATCCTCATCATCGTTGTTGTTGTTTGTTAATCTTTAAGAAAATACTGCAAATTGTGTTTCTGTTTAAGTAAAGTCAAAAAATAATAGAAGTGTCGTCGTAATTCTTGTTGCGAGAGAAGAATGGAGACAGAGGCAAGATGAAAGATAGATGAGATGGAATCAAAATATCAGCAAGAATATGGAGCAATTATCTAAATGGGAAGATAAGTGCCAGGTGTAAATGGAAATATTAAAGGCTGTAGCGCCATTGGCACAGACGCTGGGAAGTAATACAATAACAGCAATAACACAACAGCGTCACTCCACTATCATGTGGTGATAAAGAGGAGACGAAAGGGAGCAGAGGCTGCAGACTACTGGAGACAACAGTGGAAAAGAAAGGAAAGGAAAAAAGAGCCCGTAAATAAAATAAATACACCTCAAGAGACGGCAAACATGAATGGGAGATGGCGAACATGAATGGGAGCTCATTTCTACCAACATCGTATTGAAATCCAGGTTTTCACACAACAGATGTAAGTCATGAAGACTACATGATCATCTCAACGCAAATTTAGAGCAGGCTAATAGGGAGACAGCTCTGATTTCATGGAAGACAAGATTTTACAAAAATCAACACCAGGAACATTTTTCTAGGTTAACCTAACTCAAAAATTGCTCATTGCCATTTATATAACGAGTAAATATGCACCGAGGTGGACTACGAGACTGTAGAAGATGGTAAAAAAGAAAATTCTAACCTGACCAAGATGGAGGTATTTTTTCACGTGATTTGGGTGGGGTATTCAATTTGTGCTTAAAATGATTTCTGTTCTGGCACTTGAAGTTCTGAGTTCAAATAGCATCGAGGTCGACTTTGCCTTTCATTTTTTCGGGGTAACTAAAATGAGTACTAGTTGCACATCGGAGTACATGTAAACAACAAACACCACCCGCTAAAATTACTGGCCTTCTGCCAAATTTAGAAAGAATTATTTTAAGTATAAGTGATTTTATTATAGTCTTTTATATATAATATTACATTTATTCTGTTTTTAACTACATTATTAATATGTTTATTGTATATTTCTTTTTTACTTTCTTCTCGTTTATTTACACGACTGTCTTGTCAAACATTGCACATTTCTTTCGAAGACTACATGATCATTATGTATACATGTATACTTATATATATATATATATATATATATATATATATATATATATATATGTACGCATGTATGTATGTATATTTGTATGTATGTATGTACATATGGGTGGCTGGCTGGATGGATGGATAGATGGATAGGTTGATGGGGGATGGATGCGCTCTTGTGCTAATAAAATATTTTCATTGTTAGTTTTATTATCACTAACACGGCTAAAGCGTCAAGCTGGCAGAATCGTTAGCTCGTCATAAAAATGCTTAAAGGCATTTCATCCGGCTCTTTACGTTCTCAGTTCGAATTCCAACAAAGTCGACTTCATTTTCGGGTTTTATCATAAAACTACCAGCCAATTACTGGATTAAACGCAACCGATTTGCCCTTCCCTTTAAATTTGCTGGTCTTGTACCAATATTTAGAAAGAATTATTATTAATATTGCTTTTCCAATGTCTTTTTTCGCGGAGTATATATATATATATATTGTATGGGGTTGTTACTTTTGGTTAGGGCATTAAAGATTCCCGAGACGTTAAATCTGTTGACGGTTTCTTCTAAATAAGGAAAATTGATTGATAGTGAATCTTAACAGAGTGAACCTTTTCAAAATTGTCATGAGGCCAATAAAATGAGGGAAAGCTATTCAGCCCACGTTAGGCAAGGTTTTAGATGTAACCTCACCCAAATTTTTCACGTTTTATAAGCAATCAATTAGTGCTTTCTACTTTCAATTGGATTTTGTTGAGAATATCTTCAGAAAATTGAGTAAACACCAGTTATTTATTTGCTTTATTTTCACATTTTTACTCACTTAATGTAACTGCCTTGTCCTAGAAGTTTTTCATGTCAGCACGAAAAACAGCCATAGGAACACATTTGACCGCAAATGCATTTGGTTGATTACAGTTAATTAAAGTTAGAGTGATATCGATTTTTTTAGCCGCTTACAAACGTGTAAAAACGCAGAAATGAATACAGTTGTTCGTGGTTTAATATTTAAATCAAAATGCGACGACTGTATTTACAATCAGCAAGCTTTATTTACATGTATCAGTTATTTAAATGTGAAAATGTGAAATGAATTGTTTAGAACGTCGGTTAATGAACAGGATGGCGGAAGAAACAGGACAAAAGATAGCGATTCTCACTTTGAAACTGACAATTTTGTAAATCTTATTAGTTTACGGAACGCCCCACTCTTTCGTGTATCCATGTTTAAGATTTCAGCGCGATCGGATGAACAATATTCGAGTTATAAGCGCACAAAAAAACAGACACACAGAATGG
>NC_068986.1:82136920-82141289 GCF_001194135.2 Octopus bimaculoides | reverse complement strand
TATATATATATATATATATATATATATATATATATATATTTACACTCACACGCACGTGCATACACACACTTATACACATATATGAAACTTTAGCCATTACTCGCAACTGAGTATGTTTTGGTAGACTGCTTTTGGTACTTATGTAGCCGCTAGTCATTTACAGCACAGTTGACTGGAGCAATGTAGAATGAAGCATCCTGCTCAAGAACAAAACGCACTGCCAGATCTCACGACATAGTGATGAGATGCTGAAACATTCTACCCACTCGGCTATGTGCTTTCACTGAGTGAAACAAAGCGTTCAGCGGTAATGACAAATAGTTTCTGTCATTGAATGTAGGGATGGCTTGTGACTGCAGAGATGCTTTGCATGTTCAGGAATATTTTGTGAATACAATGATGGTGTGTGGGTGCAGGGATGGTTTGTGGATGCAGTGATAGCATTTCGGTACACGGGTGGATTTGTGGTGCAACGACGGCTAGTAGGTAGTGACGGCGTGTGGAAGCAAGGATAACTTTTCGGTGCAGAAATGGTTTGTGGTTGCGTGGATGGCTTGTCAGTACAGTGATAGCTTCTGTGTTCAGGGTTGGCAGTGTTATCAAGAAATTCGCGTCGCAGCTACGTAGCTCCCGATTTCATCTCGCTTCTATGTACCAAGCACTGCAAGGTACATTGAATACGCCTGTGCAGTCATAGCTGCTCGGGTAGGCAAAAGCTTTGTGGGTCAATCTGAATAGTTGAAAACTGTATCCAGTTCACGCTCTTTGGGATTTGCTTGATTGACTTAATCCGCCCCCTTTCACACAGCCACTCGGCATCCTAGGTATCTTTAGGGAATTCCTCTGTGCTGAAAACATTCAAAGAGAGTCACTGATTAGTAGGTAACTTTCTCTCTTCTCGGAGTCCCCAAAACTGTTATAGATGTTGACCACCTCCTTCTAACTAATCCCGTAAAATAGATATATTAACGGAACGGAACGACGAGTGTTCCAGTTGATCCGATCAACGGAATTGCCTGCTGGTGAAATTAACATGCAAGTGCTTGAGCACTCCACAGACACGTGTATTCTTAACGTAGTTTTCAGGGAGATTCAGCAAGGCATAAGTGTAACAAGGCTGGCCTTTTGAAATACAAGTACTACTCATTTTTGCCAGCTGAGTGGACTAGAGCAGGATGAAATAAAGTGTTTTGCTCTAGGACACAACACGTCGCCAAGAATTGAACTAACGACCTTACGATCTTGAGTTGAATACTCCTAGCCATTAAGCCATGAGCTTCAGATATATTAATATATATTGGTACATCATTTACGGCAACAGAAGGTCTCTCTGCTTCATCGCCAACTGTCACAGCAAGTATTTAACTCAACCAAAACAGCTTCTTGAATATTACATAATGATGACGTTATTGAAGAGGTCAATGGTCAGAACCGTCAAGAAATTGGGGGAGTAATACTACTGTCTGTAAAGTAACAGGACCAGTAATACTGCTGTCTGAAATGCAACAGAACCAGTAAAGACCTTAGCCTCTGTAGTTCTTCAGACATCATTATGGACATTTTATCTATCATCACCTTGAAATATAGATGGAAGGTTACTGAAGACTTTTCTGCCACTCAATTTCATTCAATAACATGTTGAGTTAATTGGTTAATTGGGTTAATTATACATTAATTGTGTTGATCCAGTAACATTGCACTTATAATTAAATGTATTTATATGTGATTATCAGCATGAGTGCATGAATGTGTACGCGCGCCGTGGTGTGTATGAGTGTTAGAGACAGAGAGAGGGAAGAGAGTTTACCGCTGAATAAATGTGTGTACGTGTTTATATGTATGTATATATGTATGTGTGTATGTTCGCATCTATCTATATGTCTGTCTGTTTGTCTGTCAGTCTGCCTGTCTGCTTGCTTGTTTATCTAGCTAACTAACTATCTATCTATCTAGCTAGCTAGCTAGCTAGCTAGCTATCTGTATGGCTGCAGTCAATGACTGAAACAAGTAAGAGAATATATATATATATAAAGAGAGAGAGAGAGAGAGAGAAAGAGAAAGAAAGAGAGACACACTCACTCCCGTACGATCTTAGGTTCAAACAAATATGCATATATGCATTCATACACACACGCACACATACATACATACATTCATATATACGTATATGTAATAACAGTGGAACAGAGAAAGGAAACAGCATATTGTGTGTGCTTATATACTGTTAACATAGAAACAAAGCTAAAGAGCGCAGAGTGAAGCCGCTTGGCAAAGATTGACCTCGAACTCTGTTGTGGTCAATCTGTGTCAAGCGGCTTCACTCTGCGTGCTTTAACTTCGTTACTATAGCAACAATCCCGATACTTATTGATCAGACCAAGTATTCTTCTCTTTTGTCTCTCCCGATATCTTTCGAATACTATCATTATCGAATAAGGATCCCCCCGGCTCCACTTCTCTAACACAATTTATTACCGCGCGCACGCACACACACACACACATCTGCCAACAAAGAAGCCAGGAAAGTTCAGAGTAGGTGCTTGACCTACAAGAAATAGAAGGCAAGTCACTGCTAAATCATTCTCTGTCTCCTTAACAAAAAGGAAGATGCCGTTGATATTCTGTTGCTTCTTATGTCTTCAAAAAAAGACAGGATGGTCGAAAGCATTCCGGCCTTGGTCATCTATCTTCTCAATATGTACCCTACATTATCTAACAAGCCCTGTTTTTCCTTACATAAGATTGCAGGCTGTCATTCAAGGGATATTTGACAACTGTTTCTAGCAGGTTTACTAACTATACAGATTCTTCTCGAAGACAGGATATACGGACTTTGATACATTTGATACATTTTATTATACCTGAATATAATGGAAGGTCATGGATGGAACGCCTATGATCATAGATCTGTTTGGTCAGGTCTGTCCTGAGGATAAACAACTCCCTCTATTGATGCCTACTGATGATACTGATAGCCCGGTTTCTTTCTCTTTCATAACTGAAATCTAGATTTCTAGAATGTTTCTAGAAATCTGAAAGTATTGCTATATTACACCCTCCCACAAACGTTACTAATTCATTAAGAAGTACAACAGATTTAGCATAAACTTGGTTGAACGTATTAACATATTAGGATTTAGCTAAACAAGATTTATATACAGATATAGAAACATGCAGCTATATACATATACAAATGTGAATAAAAACACATATGTACAGACACATAAATATAGATAGCAAAATGCATACATGCATACATCTACGTACGTACATACACATATACACACATGCATAATTACATGCATATACACAAACATACTATATACATGGATACAGACACTCCAAAATATGGACATGTATGCATCCATGCACGCATACACACGTACACACACATACATACATATACATACACACTCAAACACGTACACATACACAATACTATCAGAAATGGTGAGAAAATGAAGCGAGGAGAGAGAGAGAGAGAAAGAGAGAGAGAGAGAGAGAGAGAGAGAGAGAGAGAGAGAGAGAGAGAGAGAGAGAGAGAGAGAAGCGTTAGGATAAAAATGTTACACTGTAATATATTTATTTAAATGAGTCAGTTTTGCCACTTCATTCGAGATTCGATAAAAAAAATACAACTGCAACAACAAGAATAATAACAACAGCATGAAGATATAAGCATTAAAAGTAACTGTAAAGAACCATAAAACATCGGAATAAAATAATGCAAAAGTGGGTGTTAAAAATCACTATGAAACGATAAGGTAAACTGAAACGAAAAATAACAGCACAACTCTTAAGATGTCTGTTGAGAGGAAGCAAAGATAAAAGAAAGACAAATAATCGCATTAAGTTCCAAAACCGATATTATTTGTGTGTTTGATAGATTCGGCTGAGCCAAGAATCCGCTGTTATAGGAATTCTCCACAACAATAGACCTGGACAGTAATTGCATGGCCGACTTTCTGGAAGTAAGAATTCAAATCTATTGAAGACGAATGGAAATGAACGTTTTAAATGAATAGTCTCGTGGAAGTTGGAGAGGAAAATGAAATAAATTCTTTGTTTCTTTCTCTTTTCTGTTTTTATTTTTTGTCTTTTTGTTTTGCTTTTGAGTTTGTTTTTCAACATTTTTCTTGGTTTCTTTAATCTTCACCTTCTGAGTTTTTACTTTATTCTATTTTTCTATCTTTAACTTCCTCGACACTGTTTGTTTAACTCCTCCTACCACTCACAAACACTCACGCACACTCGCGCGCGCACACTCACACAACAGTTATTCATCTACAGTAATACAGATGTAGAAACGTATACACGCATGTATAACGGCTTATTTACATACATTGATATATACATAGATATATATATA
>NC_068986.1:82133832-82136730 GCF_001194135.2 Octopus bimaculoides | reverse complement strand
TATATAGATATATATATAAATGTATGTATGTATACATCCATTAACACACATATACATATAGATGCGTATACCTGCACATACACAGACACACTTGCCCATACACACTGTTCTAATTTTGAAATGAAATACAGAAATAAAGATTACTCATAAAACAGTCAAAAAAATTTTTTAAAAAACAAATAAAAGAAAGAGGAATTATCTATTGAAATTGGAAATGGAAGTCGGCTTCAATTGGAAGAATTTAGGAATGGCAAACGACACATTCCAAAAGTTGTTTACTCGGTCGAAACAATGAAAGAAATACGATATTTGCAAAAATATGTAAAACGAAAAAAATCTTATAAAATGTGTTTCAACATGAATAATAATTTATGGTTTATTAAATTGTAATTCCATTTAAAGAGATTCAGAATTATCGCTTCTAAAGGAAATCTCGCCTTCCTTTGGGAAAGAAAAATAAAATTATAATATATTGTGAAATATTTATATTTTATTGTAATTTATCAATTATTTTATGAATGAAAGTGAGAAACTTCGCTCTGATATTGGAAGACGCTGGTTCCATGCTTTCAAGGTTGAAACCTGAAGGTTGGTGTTGAATTAATAAAACTGTTGTTATTTATGTAAGACTAGGCACAGGTGGGGCTGAGTGGTTAAGAAGCTCATTTTGCAATCATGGTGTCTCAGGTACAGTCCCACTGCGCAGAACCTTGGGCAATTATCTTCTACTGTAACTCCAGGTTGACAAATGCCTTGTGAATAAATTTGGTAGATGAAAACTGCGCGGAAGCTTGTTGAATTTATTTATTTATGTGTGTGTGTGTGTGTTTGTATTGTACGAGTGCATAATTTGTGTGCGCGCGCGCGCGTGTTTGTATGTGTTTTTATGTCTGTGTTTGATCCCCACCACACTGCTTGACAACAGTTGCTGGTTTCTTTTCGTCTCCACAAATTTGCGGTTCGGCAAAAGATACCGATAGAAAAAAAGTACTAGGCTCAATTTAATCGACTAAAACCTTTCAAAGCGGTGCCCTAGCATGGCCGCAGTCGCGTGCCTGAAACAAGCGCAAGAAGAACTCGCACACATCACACACGCACACACACACACACACACATACGTACACACGTACACACACGCGCACCTCACGCATACACATATATATGCTCCGTCACATTCATATACATACATACAATAACATGTCTATTGTTTTTGCTGCATCCGTACACGACTTAAAGGAATTGTCAACACAGTTATCCAACTTCCTAGAAATATCAGGCAAATACCCACTCAAAGCACACTCAGCTATCTTGAAGAAGAAAGACATAGTGGATAATAAAGTTCTATGTCCAGAAAAAAAGACTATATTGTCACGGTTGGAACGCCTCTAATTTTAGTTCTGCTAGATCATGTTTAACCTCTAAATAAACGTGACAGACAAGACCCCTACATTGACAGTCAACTTGCTTTAAATAACAGCCAGATATAACTTTGATCAAGTCCTGCCATTAGACTGCGGCCATGCTGGGGCACTGCCTTGAAGAACTTTTAGTCGAATGAATCGAACGCAGTACTTATTCTTTGTAAGCCTAGTAATTATTCAATCGGTCACTTTTGCCGAACTGCTAAGTTACGGTGACGTAAACACACCAGCATCGGTTGACAAGCGATGTTGGGGGGACAAACACAGACACACAAACATATACATACACATACATACATACATACATACATACATACATATATATATATACGACGGGCTTCTTTCAGTTTCCGTCTACCAAATCCACTTACAAGGCTTTGATCGGCCCGAAGCTATAGTAGAAGACACTTGCCCAAGATGCCACGCAGTGGGACTGAACTCGGAACAATGTGGTTGGTAAGCAACCTACTTACCACACAGCCACTCCTGCGCCTATATACGATGGTCTTCTTTAAATTTCCGTCTGCCAGATCCGCTTGCAAGGATTCGGTCGGCCCGAGGCTATAGTAGAAGAGACTTGCTCAAAGTACCACGGCAGGGGGACTGAACCCAGAGCCATGTAGTTGGGAAGTAAGCTTCTTACAACACAGCCACAATGTAGTCCGAGGTAGACTGTGTCTGAAAAATAAAGATGTCGGTGTCACAGTTGAGACGTTTTGAATGTAAGTATAGCGAATCAAAGGTGTTCTGAAGTTAAATAACAAAATTCTTCTTTTCTGTTTGCGAAGTTTGAAATTCCACTTTGTCTACGCAGTCATACGTTCTCTGTTTAGAAATATCATCCGTCCTTTTATCTCCCATGTAAATTACAGGTAAAATTAAGGTCAAGCTCTAACAGGTGTTACAATAAACACGATGTGAATAAACACTATAAAGAAACTAATGGTTATATATGATCTACATTCTCCAGACATATATCTCAAACGATTTCCAAAATAAAAATAAAAAGTTAAAAAGGGCTTGATAACGTTATTTATAACTTGGAAACAATATATGTTTACATTTTATACTCAGAAGAATCTGGAATATACGAACGAGCTGTGATTCAGATGAAACATTTTATACAAGCGGTAAGTATTAACATGTGGAGGCGCAATGGCCCAGTAGTTAGGGCAGCGGACTCGCGGTCATAGGATCGCGGTTTTGATTCCTAGACTGGGCGTTGTGAGTGTTTATTGAGCGAAAACACCTAAAAGCTCCATGAGGCTCCGGCAGGGGATGGTGGCGAACCCTGCCATACTCTTTCACCACAAGTTTCTCTCACTCTTACTTCCTGTTTCTGTTGTGCCTGTAATTCAAAGGGTCAGCCTTGTCACACTGTGTCACGCTGAATATCCCCGAGAACTACGTTAAGGGTACACGTGTCTGTGGAGTGCTCAGCCACTTGCACTTTAATTTCACGAGCAGGCTGTTCCGT
>NC_068986.1:82129799-82133254 GCF_001194135.2 Octopus bimaculoides | reverse complement strand
TATATATATGTAATATGGCTGGATTATTCACAATTTTACAACCTAAAGGCAGAAATATAGACGTCAGTAAAGTGACAAAGGGCATTAATCACCACTAGTATTGCTAGAAATGAGAGTGAAAACAACTCAATAGCCACGAAAAGTACTATCTGAATAACTGACAAAGGAGGCAAGCTCTCTACAGCAGCGGACATAGCCAGATCATCGATGATTTAGCATTTTAATGCTCATTAGTGGTTCTCACTGCACCTAGGGTTAAACTAAGCTCGTTTTGTTCGTTTATAACATTTTCGCAATACTTGTGCTGATTAGTGCTGAAAATTCCGAATAAGCCACCCATATTATTTATAATTTTCACTTTTACCGTTTATGAAATTAGTAATTTTAACGGGAATCTTTTAAACTGATTAGGTTTTGTTTTATGTATGTATTCTCATGCGTATAAATTTGCATATCTAGACATGCTCATGTCTAGACATGCTCAATCTCACAGAGATTAGCACGCATGTACATGCGCATGCAAACACACAGATACATACGCATGTATACACACATATACACACTCGCACACACATACACATACATAGGGTGCTGCACAGTAGAAATGAATCCGAAATCACATGGTTGCAGAGCGACCTTCTAAGCCATGCTCAGCTATACCTGCGCCTGTGGAGTCCGTAGTAAACACTACTATAAGCGCTATCATCACAACTGTCACCACTCATACTACCACTAGCACCAACAGCACAACCATCACTACCATCTCATCAGCTCTCTTTATTTCAACACATTTAGTATTGCAATCCCACAAGCTTTTATATACTGGATAGTCATGGCTGGAGTGTCTTTGGTCAGAGGTCTTCACCATCAGAGTTGCAACTGTTTTGTTTAGCTCTTGGTCAGCCACTGAATAAACTTAGAATCAAAGACATTCCAGCCGTGACCATTTCTTGCTTTTTAGGACAGTAAGTTGAAATTTGAGGCAAACTTAGCTGTTGTTTCTAGTTTACCGGGTGATATGGTTCAAGATTCCTCATTGGCTCGTTGTTGTTGTTTAACTCAGTTCAGAACCAGCAATAATACATCGACAATATATTCCTACCGCGACCATCCCCGTCTTGTTCTGTCTCTACGACAATAATATTAAATATGGCTCGCATGGTTCAGCAGCGAAGTGAATGATTTTAGGGCATTTGGCTACTATTTCTAACCATTCAGGAGGCTACCACTTGATCGGTGGTAGCGAGGATGATGGTAAAAATGGGAATAAAGATGATTATGGTTTCGTTATTTTTCTGAATATGTTGTTTCTTTAACTCTTTCTATATGTATGTATGTATGTATGTAAGTATGTATGTATGTATGTATGTATGTATGTATGTATACATATATATATATATATATATATATATATATATATATATATATATATATATATATATATATATACATATCTGTGTGTGTATGTGTGTGTGTATGCGTGTATGTGTGTGTGTGTGTCTATATACGTATGTATGTATGTGAATGTCAGTTGCATTATTCGTGGGAATAAAGTGTATGCGCGTGTATTTGTATGTGAATTCATAGGTATATATGCCCCTATAATTATATATTCATCTACATACATACATACACACACACACACATATATATATAAGTGCGTGTGTGTGTGTACACGCATGCATTCAGAAATATACACAAGCACACACACACATACACACGCGCACACCCGTGTTGGTGCTTACGTGTGTGTGTGTATAAATAAGCATTCCTGTATGAAGATCTAAATATACGAATGAACGTATGCTGCCCAGAGGATGTAGGTATGTATTAAGTGTGTGTGTGTGCGCGCGCATGCATCAATGTATGCAGACGTGTGCATGGTCTGTGTGTATGTGATTGTGTGTGTGTATGCGTGAACATTACTAAAGCAATGTAGTGAGTCTGCGTCAGTATATATGCGTGTGTTGAGCAGTATGTGTTTGTGAGTGTACGTGCATGTGTGTGCTGAAGAGTGTGCAGTAAATGGCCAGGCGAGTTAGGTGGCAAGAGAAGGAAGAGGGTGTTGTATACGTAACGATGTGACGTAGGAGCTGTATGATATAATGTTGGTTAGTCGGCAGGCGTCGCCTAGGCAACTCTTGCCTCACGACCTTATCAGCCATCCATCACGGAAATTCTGCCGAACATTGCCGACTTTTTACACATTGCCAATTCAATTTCACAATATTACATTGCAGAATACAATGCACCAACTTGAGCGTTGAGTCTCTCAAACACATCGGCTCACACTTAGATGCATACGCACACGCGCGCGCACACACATATAACTTCAACTCTCTCTCCCTTTCTCCCGCTCCCTCCTTCCCCCTTTCTCTCTCCCTTTCTCTCTCTGTCTCACTCCCAGTTCTATAAAGCCAACATACAACATACAAAATACATTAGCACTCAAAAGTATAATCTTGATTACGTTGGCTTTTAGAGAGACATAATCTGTTGTACATGTTCATGCCGATAGGTAGATAGATTCATATAAATGCATGTATGCAATGTGTGTATATATGTATGTAGGTGGGTGTTTGAAAGAGAGAGGGGAGCACAGAGAGGGGAGAGAGAGGGAAAGAGAGTTTGTGTACCTATCTGCCTGTCTGTCTGTCTGTCTGTCTATCTATCTATCTATCTATCTATCTATCTATCTATCTATCTATTTATCTATCTGTCTATCTATCTATCTATCTATCTATCTATCTATCGACCTACATATGTGTGTGTGTATGTATATATGTACCTATAGTTGTATAACTGTATGTATTTGAGTTTTGTTTCCATATTTATGTGCATATTCATGTATCTCTACATTGATACAGTGTATGCTGTCAAATTGGGAACGACATTGCCAAATTGTAAATGCATGTAAGATAGAGCCCATACATTTATATGCGTATATGTGTGTGTGAGTGCGCGTGCGTGTCTTACGTGTGTGTATATGTATATACACACACACACATGTATGTACGTACATATACACGCACACATATATGTTTGTATATATTATGTGACCATCCATCTCCCTTTCTCTCTGTCTCTATCTATCTATCTATCTATCGATCTATATATATATATATATGTGTGTGTGTGTGTATGCATGTTTATAAGTGCATAGATATGTATACACACACATATACACACGCGCGCACACGCAAACACACACACACGTGTGTGTGTACGTGTTCGTTTTAGCGTTTAGTTATAATAAAAACAATTTTACATTGATCTTAGGACTTACTCTATATTTTTGTAGAGTATAAGTTTATTCTTAAAGAATATTATTATCATCATAATCATCATCATCATCATCATCATCATCATCATCATCATCATCATCATCATCATCATCATTGTTATCATTATTGTTGTTGTTGCTGTTGTGGTTGTTTATTATTATTATTATTATT
>NC_068986.1:82128238-82128479 GCF_001194135.2 Octopus bimaculoides | reverse complement strand
ATCATCATCATCATCATCATCATCAACAACAACAACATCATCACCGCCTTCATCATCACCGATGACGATTTTTTTGTTTCCTTCCTGGTAAATCTTAAACAAGAAGACCTATGACAGAAGATTCTTCATGCATGACCCTCCCGTCTTTTGGGTGTATTTAGAAATACATTATTGCAGCTTTGATAATTAGCAACTATATGTATATGTGCATGTTCTAGTATGTGTGTGTATACACACACAC
>NC_068986.1:82127176-82128228 GCF_001194135.2 Octopus bimaculoides | reverse complement strand
GTGTGTGTATACACACACACACACACACACACACACACACACACACACACGAACACACATATGTATACGTACATACATACAAACGCATATATATATATATACATATATGTATATACGTACGTATGCCTATACATATAAATACATATACACATATTCATATATATATAGTCACTCTAGACAGACTCAACATAACCAGTAAATGATTATTGAGCACAAACAATCTTATGTATATACACACACATACACGCCCACATCTCCTTCTTTCTCTCTCTCTCTCTCTCTCTCTCCCTCTCTCTCTCTCTCTCGCTTGTTCGCTTGCTCTGTCTTGACATATGTGTGTGAGAGGGCGTACGTGTGAAGGTGAATGTGTTTCTGTGTATATAAACACATATTCATACAGAAAATTATATGACATGGACAGCGGCATTCATATACATTCACGAGCTCGTATCTACATATATTCACAGCAATCAAAAGAAAATGAAATACAAGAAGGTGCACACATACACACGCACATCATACACACATATACACACCACATATTCTTTGGTTCAATGTTTGTCTATGGCCATAGTGGATCACTACCTCGGGAAAATACGGAACCTTGCTCAAGTTGCTTCGCTGAGCAGTGGTAATTTCTCAGCGAGCCGAGGTTACAGCCTAAGTTCGAATTTCTCCTATTATAGTAACCATTGCGGGAAATGGATACATGTCACAACTTCTATTCAGTAGCATGACATGAATGGGGCTGATTATACATTGATGAGGCTCACATGACTAGTCAGATCTCTTTTACTCTTTTACACTTTTACTCTTTTACTCTTTTACTTGTTTCAGTCATTTTGACTGTGGCCATGCGGGAGCACCGCCTTTAGTCGAGCTAATCGACCCCAGGACTTATTCTTTGTAAGCCTAGTACTTATTCTATCGGTCTCTTTAGCCGAACCGCTAAGTTACGGGGACGTAAACACACCAGCATCGGTTGTCAAGCGATGTTGGGGGACAAACAGAGACGCACAAACATATACACACACACACATACATACATACAT
>NC_068986.1:82123372-82126681 GCF_001194135.2 Octopus bimaculoides | reverse complement strand
GCTATAGTAGAAGACACTTGCCCAAGGTGCCACGCAGTGGGACTGAACCCGGAACCATGTGGTTGGTAAGCAAGCTACTTACCACACAGCCACTCCTGTGACTGTGAAATAAATATTTTATTAATTCATTTTTTTCTACAATGTATAAGAGAGAAAGTTCTTCTAGGTTCACATTTTCGTTTTTTTTTTCTTTCCTATTTTAGTCTGGTAATGGGGAATATCTCCCCTCAAAGATACACAGTGGTTGAGGGGAGCATAGTGATGAGGTTGGTGTATTCCATGTCGTACAGCCCTTCTCTCGCAGTGGTGGTGTTATGTTGGTATATCACAGCTCCGTTTCACTGTGGTGGACGTCATTGTTTGAAAGAATTGTATGTGTTTGTAGAATGGGAGAGTGAATATGGACGACATCAGCAAAACGTAGCTTCCAAATCAACGTCCTCGCAATAGAGGTGGATGTGAGAGGGCTTATGAACAAATCTGTCTACGATCTCATGAAACAGCTCTCAGTTTCTGGGAGGAAGAAGACCAGAGCTCTTGAAGCAATGGTAGGTGCAGCTGAAAAGTGTTCCAACTGGATCTGGTCACAAACTGAATTTCAAAGGGCATAATTTGGGCATAATTTACCCTATAGTCAACCGGTGCCTTAAACTGAACTGATTACAGCACCAAAGATACTTTGGATCTGAGGCACTTTAGTCATCCATATGAGTTGCAATACAGATTATAGCCAGAATATGACAGCAGAAGTGAATCCAGTGATTATGACCTGAACGCAGCCCGGTCCTTTAGAATATAAGGATTTAAGGGCAAAAAACACTTGCACGAGGTGGGGGGGGGGGGCTTCTTCTCTGAAGAGCTGCTGCTCAGCTCTCCCTAAAGTTCCTTACTACCTGGAAGAAGAGACATGGGAAGACAGAAGATGTAGCTTTGCTAATGGTTGTAATGTGTTAGATATGGCACTCAGGTGGACGTACTGTTTGGTAGCAGACTGTATGTATCACATTTTTATTTGGTAGAACATTAGTAGATGTTAACAGCCATATTTGTATTGCAGATATGGCTATCTTGAGAGATAGCGAAGTATTTTAAAGCTTGTATTTGTAAAGTTTGAAAATATTTTCATTGTGAATTGTTAGTGAGTAGAGATTATAAGACTTATAAAGTATATTTACTTTGTGTACTTAATTTCACTGTTATTGAAAGACAACAGGTTGTCATGTCTTCATTGATTGAAATACTGCATATCTGGCGTTAGATATTAGGGATGTATGATTGTGACGTATGAGTGTTAAAAGTAAAGTTAAAAGTGGTGAGATTTGAACAGGGAGCATAGAGGGATATAAATACTGTAAAACATCTGATCTATCCTTCCTTTCGGTTATTCAACCATTTAACAGCGAATAAATGGCGGCAGAGAATAAACTCCTTGTGTGATTACTTCACAGATGGGAAATAAACTGTTAGAAATAACTCTAGTATACGAAATACTGATTTAACCTCAATGACAATCATGGAAACATTGTAAATAGGTTTTGGCCGTCCTTCACAGGACATTTAACTGTAATGAACATTTATATAATGTATAAATACATTACTGGATTATTACAAATGGCAGATTTTTGTTTGCGTGTTTGAGATAGTCTTAAATTTAACATATCTACTTGAGCCAATTCACATTTAACGAGGAAAAAATACATTAAAGAGGTAGTTTAAGCAAAGTAAAGTGAATTTATTGGACAAAACTTGTTACATTGAAGCTGCCATGATTTTCAGAATTGTTTTTATTTTCCTTCGTTCTCGACATGTTTACTGAAGATGTTTTCTTTCTGTAATGAAGGAGAAAAAAAAAAGATATGTGATATGCTGTTAAATGTTTGACTATCTTTAAGCTAGATACAGACATTACAATATCTAACGACATGGTATAAAGTATGGAACAGGAAAGAGACACAAACACATTATAACCAAAATATCTATTAGGTTGGCGAGAAATTATTTTCTTTCATATTAGCAAGGAATGGAGGATGGTAGTTGAATAAGGAAATTGAGAAACGATTCCTGACAGACACGTTTTAGGTTTATAAAGCTACGAGAAATAGGAATGGCGATAGTCTTCACCGAAAAAAGTAATTTAGGTGTAGCAGTTCCAATTAGAAATAGAAACCTGATCAAAGATTACATCGATCAGGTTTCGATTAACTGTTCTTTTCACTTAACACAGAATGCGACAAATAGTTTGAGGAATGAAAAATAAGGTAAATATTTTAGAAAGGAGAAAAGTTCTCTACATTTTAGAGAAGTGTGAACTGAAATATTATCGGGTGTATCATGCTCATAGTAGCGTGACGTGGGGCACGAGGGTGTTAGTAATGTACCGGAAGTGAAATGACTTAATTCGAGAGTCGAAACCACGTAAGTATTAATATTAAGTAGGCGGTGAGCTGGCAGATCGATAGCAACGTCAAGCAAAATGCTTAGCGGCATTTTGTCCGTCTTAACGTTCTGAGTTCAAATTCCGCCGAGGCCGACTTTATCTTTCATCCTTTCGGAGTCGATAAAATAAATACTAGTCGAGCACAGGAGTCGATATAACCGAGTTACTCTCTCCCACGAAGTCGCTGGGCCTTGTACCAATATTTGAAATCATTATCAAGAAGGCGGCGAGCTGGCAGGATCGTAAGCACACGTTGCAAATTTGAAACCAAACGTGGAGAGCTGTCAGAATCGTTGGAACGCCGGTAAAATGCTTAGTGACATTTCGTGCGTTTTTACGTTCTGAGTTCAAATTCCGCTAAGGCCAACTTTGCCTTTCATCCTTCCGGAGTCGATAAAATAGTACCAGTCTAACATGGGGACCGATGGAATCGACTTATCTCCTCCTCCGAAATTGCTGGCCTTGTGCCAAAGTTATCTATATTGTGAGAGGGCAGTGGAGATAAATGAATATCATACTCTATACTTTAGTATTTAACATTATTCTTCACAGTATATATTCCATCAAGGTCGGCGTTATCAGCCCTCATTCTCTTTTTCCATCCTACTCAGTCAGTCACACACACACACACACACACACACACACACACACACACATACTGTCTCTTTTTCTCACTGTACCCTTCTCTCTCTCTTTCTCGTTCTCTCTATCCCCTCTCTCTATCTCTATCCACTCTCTTTCTCTCTGTCTCTTTCTCTCTGTCTCTTTCTCTCTGTCTCTGTCTGTCTCTGTCTCTGTCTCTGTCTCTCTCCCCCTGTCTCTCTGTCTCTCTGTCTCTCTGTCTCTCTCCCTCTGTCTCTCTGTCAATCTGT
>NC_068986.1:82115804-82123348 GCF_001194135.2 Octopus bimaculoides | reverse complement strand
CTCTCACTCTCTCTCTCTCTCTCTTTCTCTCTCTCTTCGTCAGAGAAATAAACTTTAAACTTTGTTCTTACAAACTCCAATTGTAATGATGTTTGAATTTAAATAAGCAGCCTTCGGTCACATTGTAGCATTAATAATAATAAGTCGAATGTTTTATCTATGATCCTTTCTACTATAGGCGCAAGGCCTACAATTTTGGGGGATGGAGCTAGTCGATAACATCGATCTCAAAGATCAGATGGCACTTATTTTATCGACCCCAAAATGATGAAAGGCAAAGTCGACTTCGGTGGAATTTGAACTCTTTCTAATAGTAATAAAAATAATTGTTTTGTTGTTGTAATAATAATATTTGCTGTATAAATGTTTTATTACAACAATAAATATTTGGTTTTGTAGTTCTGTTGTTGTTGGTATCTTGTTTCCTGCATTTAAGCAAGTCTTTCTCACTTCTCTCCTTTGTTTAAAAAAATAATAAGGGTAATGACTCAAACCCTCTCAATCTGTCTCCTCTTGCTCACTTTGTTCGCAGAACTACTGATTGGTTCTAAGGAATTTCTTAAAATAGTCATATTTGTTGATGGGCCTTGGTTTCGACTCTGTTACCAGCCCACAGTGTTTAAAAGTTAAACATTCTTATAGTGAGTAGAACCTCGCTACAGGGTGATCGGACTGAAATCTACAGTGGAAGAACTTCCACCAAACAAGTGTTTCATTCGCTTAGTTCTTGATACTCTAAGAGTGCCGGACCCTCCTAGGTAGTGACTCCTAGGTGGTCTTCTCCATCTTTAGTCAACCATAAACGAGGTCTTATTATTTTTCCCAAGTAATTACTTCTAATGATGTTGATGATGATGATGATGATGATGATGATGATGATGATGATGATGATGATGATGGTGATGATGATGATGATGACGTTCTGTTGCTGTGATATCCTGTTGTTTTGCTGTTTTGTTGTTGTTGTTATTGTCTTTTACTACAGCTAGAGCAATAGACTACTCCCACATCTCCACTCACAAGCCTTTCTATCACTTCCATAATAAGCGGTGCTCAGATAACATTATGAAATGCCGTACTTCCTTCTTTAATTTTTTTACCGGTGCCTCATCCCTCCCAGTTCGTTATATTCACCTCTCCATTACTACCTTGAAAGGAGGTGAGAAATCGCGACGGTTTGATTAAAGATACCCGGTCAATATTCACAAAAATTGAGCACTCGGCAACTAAACCGGCAACCCTACCGTGCATGCTTTGTGAGGTGGGTGTTTTTTTTTCTATTTGGACGCCCTGCAGTTTAAAAAGCAAAACCTGTCAAAGAGCAGATGAAATCAGGAGAGTCACCAGCCATCCAAATAGTGTTGTTTTTTTATTAGTATTGCTGTCGATGACGTCATTACCACCGCATGATAGTAACAATAATGATAACGCGTATCCCGAAATAAAAAAACGACACAGATCGAATTTTCGGATGTTAGACCTAACAAAAAAGAATTTCTGTAGCATTAACTGACAGCTCCCTATAGATGATATCTCGATTAAAACAGCGGTGGTTGTGACACCTTAACACTAAGGGCCTCTTTATGAGTGAAATGCTAAATGAAAAGTATTATCACAACTGCGTTCATGAGACCGGATCTCAGAGTAAAGGTCTCTCACACGGCAAGTGTTCCATTCTGCAGCAGGACGGAACTGGTCGTTAACCGACTACCACTGCAAAGACTGTAGAAAATAGTCTCAAAACGACAATAGCACTGTGAAAATAGCAGTATGGACAGAGAAAGACGTTCCCTGTTATAGAATAAAGACTTCTAGACTAGAAAAATTTAATCGTGATAGGGCAGTAGTTATCCCAGTTGGAACAGGAAGATATATGCAAAACAGCGGAAGAGGAGAACATAGCTATAAGGAACAAGAATAAAAGGAAAACAGCAAAAGATAATAGAAGCCATCAGGGGATGATAATTGCCAAATCGAAAAGAAGTTTACTTCGTAGAAGGAAAGGATGTTACTGAAGAGAAAACAGGCTTGCCACATGAACCTCGATGGGACAAAAAAATTTGAAAGATAGTGTCTACCATCTTTGAGAGGAATTGAAAGAGAAAAGGTGCGAAAAATAGTAAAGAAACTGAACGAGCTGTTAATAAAAATCTGTGTTGAAAATGTAAATCTAAATGACCTTCTATACTGAGTAGCATTTGTTTCTGGGGAAATTCAAGTCAAGGAAAAGCAAGGAACAAAGACCCATAGCAGAAATGGACTTTCGAATCAAGTTGAACAGCTCAGTAGAGATTTTGGAAAGGTAGGTGCAATAACTTAAAAGAAGATGGAGAAATAAAAACACAGGAACGAGCTCCAAAGGAAGTATAATATTAGACATAGAAGATTAAAGGTAGTTAAGAAGAGATAATTCAAAAAATAGGGTAAAAGAAATAGATACCGACAAAAAATAAACCAATGCCAACAGAACAGGCTCTCCAGAAACAACGAAAAGGAAGTTTACCAACATCTAAACAATGAGAACAAACATCAAGGACATAATATGCCAAATACTGAAGCAGCAAGGAAATTTGGGTTAGATATTCGGAACAAGGAGATTCAATATAACAAGAAAGTGGAATGGTTATGGAAATTTAAAAATGAAATGGTAAGCAGATCAAAACAAAAGGATATGAACATTCCAGAGGAGAAATTGAAAGAGATTCTTAGCAAAATACCAAATTGGAAAGCCCCTAGACCAAATGGTGTTCAAGGATTCTGGTCTTAAAATACCTTAAGCATACATTACTAAAAACAATTATTTCTTACTGACTATTGAAAATGAAGCACCAACAGGGATTACAAAAAGAAATGTAGTGCTAATATAGAAGGACAATGGAAAGTGAGGAGAAGTATGTTATTAAAGGCATATTACATGCTTGCCATTACTTTGAAAACTAATTAATATCATAGTAGATGAAGTGTATAGCTAGGTGGAGAAGGAGAATTTATTACGAGGGGAGCAAACGTGTTGAGGAAAGAAATATTACACGAGCTACTCTGGTATTAAGATACTATGCACCTTTTCTCAGTCAGAGAGCAAACGCAAAATTTGTAGAAAAGGAGACGAAAGTATTGACCATCTTTCAAGTAAGACAGCACAGAAAAGGGTACAGGCGTACGCGTGACTGTGTCGGTAAGAATGCATTGAGCTGTTAACCGAGTGTTTGGATTCAAAGTAACAGGTAAGTGGTATCCACACAAGCTAGAGACTGTGATGGAGAATAACATTTAAAAGATTTTATAGGACTTCCCCATAAAGACTGATCATACTATCGAAGTATGAAAGCCAGATATGAGTGTAGAGAAGAAAAATCGAACAGTGTAAGGTCATAGACTTTGCAATACCATGTGATAATAAAGTGAATATCAAAGAAATTGGAAAAATTGAGAAATATTAGGACCTACTTGTAAGATGAAGAGATTGTAGAACACTAAGGGGAAAATTGTTCCTGTAGTAATCGGTGTTCTTGGCACAAAACACAAACTGCTACTTAACAGGCAGAAGGATATTTGAATTGAGACTAACAGGAAAGTGCAGCCCTTTATTCTGAAACAGCAAAATAACAACGACAAAAAAATAACAATAATAGTAAAATATTAATGTAAATAATATTTATAGTGTGAAAGGTGTTTGAATAGGAATGTAAAATGAAGATGCTGACAGAATGGCAGAATCAAAAATAAAATTCCTCTCTGTAACGAGAATAGTCGATGAGGCCACCAACATATTTACAGTGTCAGATATAAAATATAGCTGTTTTGGACTGCTGGTGAGGGACAAAATAAGAACAGTCGATATAGCCATCAACACGGTCAGATATAACGTGATTGTTTTCGACTGATGTCGAAATCAGTACACTGTAAAATCTAACGACACCACATAGTACACAATATGTCTGACAGCCAAACGGCTCTAAATTATTTAGATAGAGTGTAGTGGGGAACTGTTGAATAGTAGGAAGTAACAGGAGTAGGAGCAGTTTAGTGGCAGGGATAAAAGAGAAGTGGTAGGTAACTGGTTGATGCCAGGGAGTCTAGCAGTGGAAGTCTTCAAGTTTTAATGATATGTGAAACCTCTTACAAACTATGAGTTTGATTCGTTAGTTGTGTATGGAAATTTGTGGTGTATATTTTGCCAACAGTCTTTCAAGTTTGTGCTGATATAATCGGCCACAAACGACACAGTTTTCCTCTTGTTCTTGTTCAGGTCATTTAATTTCACGTTGCTAATTCAGGTAAATTTGATGTAAGATTGTCTTAGAGACCGGCTTCTTTTAAGAACTTCCAACTTTTTGTCTCTAGTCTGGGCGGGTCACCTATGCATTTAACATTTGCCCATACTGTACCACAAAGGTCACGACAAACCAGGAATATCTGTCGATAGAAATATCATTGGTAGCAAAGTTGATTTCCTTTTTTCCTATTTACTTCGTTACTAACACGAGGCTCTGTCGCCCTCTGCTTTTTTATCCTCGGTCTTAAATACTAGTCGTATGGTTCCATATCTCTGCTCCCATTGCAGGACCGTACTTTCTTGCATGTACGTTGAACATGCTCTTCTCCAGCTCAATCTTTGAGGACGTGTGGAAACAGTCCCTATTATTTGCTACAAAGAGGTCATGCTATTTCCTTTCTGTTCTTCCTTAGATGAATTTCACGAGAAAAGAAACTACTTTTTTTTTTTATCCTTGTAACTTGTCCATACCTGTTTTTTTATTTTTAATATATTTTACTTTTGGCCTGGTTCTAATTGATTGGCTTATACTTCTACAAAACACAAAATAGTTTACATTTTTTATGCAATTCTAATAATATTCAATTATGAAAAATGTAGAGTAAAATAGGAATCAAAAGGGTCCACAGGCAAAAACGGTTGCGAATCACTACTCTACAGGTTCCCCGCCAACCGCAGTAAAACTTCATACAGAAAAAGTAATTATTACTTAAACCCATATATGGATAAAGCAATGCATGTGAGACGTGATGAGTGTTTCACACAACCTTTCTGATACTATAATAACTTGTAATATATATTCTTATAAACAAGCAATATGCCTGACAAAAATCTCTAATAATTTTAAAGAAACCCGTATTATTTCGGAGTAGTATTTGTCTAACAAGTGACTTCATCTATGATTGTGTGTTGAAACTAAAGTATCAACATCGTGGAAGAAGCATTTCATAACACACAAAGCTGTTAAATTCATTTTTAATTTAAATTTATTTCATGGGGTGTCAACATTTTTGTCATATACTTGCAAACTGGTCACTGATACAGTTTCATCGCAACAAATTTCTTTAAAATAATACTTATCACATAGAGGAGTTAGTATCTTGGCATGGCATTTAAAAATAAATACTCAGATAAGAAAGAAAATTTTAATGTAGCTAGCGAAACAAAAGACGAATTAAAGATATAATTAACTTTGGAAGGTGATTCAAGTATAAGATGGTTCGTCTGGCTCCCATAGTATTCTCAATATGAAGCTATTTCTATTTACTGCTGTTTCAATTAGATTAATGTATTTTATTATTCTCAGCTTTTACAGAAAATGTTCTTAAAAAACAGAAAAATCACCAAAAACGAAACAATCACATGCTAGAATTGCATCGTCAGGTGATTTGGAAAAGGAATTTTCATTATTTCTAAAGCATACCTGCAGTAGAGAAATTCCAGGATGCAACAGGCTGAACATAAATCGATATGAACGACAAATACTTGCAGATTGTTACACTGAATTAATAGAAACTTTGCTCTAAAGCTGTGCGGCAGTTCTTCATTGAAACAAACGGCATTCATCAAAGACCGCTGACCAAATTTACATAACTCACATTCTGAATGGATACTTAATTAACTGTCGCGCTAAACAGCTTTCTACAAAAGTGTGAAAGCGTCAATTACTCTGTCTATATATTGATATTATTAATATCTGCCGAACCTCCAACCATCTTAAAACATAAATTAGACCTTTTAATGGCAGAATCACATGTGTGTCTGGTACTGAATGGATCTGTTTACCATTATTCTACACAACTACAAATCGTGATTACCTCCTATTGTGCTTTCCTTTCTTCTGAATCGTCACTGGATATGATGGCGATAGTAAACCCAATACTTGTGTTTTTGTTACTGCTTGTGGTGTTGCTGCAAGAATTGCGGTCAATTGAACATTGCTAAGATTATGAATTGTTGCTATGGTCAGTCACATGTTTTTATTACCGTCTGACATAGAAATTTTCACAATTTTCATTGCCAAGTGAAACTAAGAGTGACATAGATAAAAGTTAAATACGCGCGCGCACACACACAAACACACAAACACACACACACACACACACACACACACACACACACACACACACACACACACACACACACACACAAACAAACAAACACACACACAAATGTAATACGAGTCAACATGGATACCTCTCTCTTAGCGAGCGGCTTCTAAATATCACTCAGCTAAATATCACTCAAATCAAAATTCTGAAAAAGTAGATGGTGGAGTTCACATCTAGATTGTCTTAGTTCATATCCGCATTCTTTCCTCTGATGAAGCTATAAGAAAGCTCGAAACTATGGAAATTTAGTCTGCGGGTTTACCTTCGAAACTCTTCCAGTTGTCTACGCTATCCAACGTGTTTCTTTCGAAGATGAGAGGTTATGATTTTAGGAGATTTGATTGCTATTTTTAGCATGACGAACGATCACTTCACAACTTCCGCGTACATCATGCAGTATGACCATTTCTCAGCGTGGCTAAAATGGTATGGAATATCATAACTGAAAGTATCCAGTGAATAAACAGTTTTACCTCTGTCTATGACAATAACAGGTGAGGTTATCTTCGATTTCCTCACTTTTAATAGTCATATCTGAATTGTGTTGTGGTTGGTTTTTAGTTGTTAATATATATATATATTTGCTGCATTTATTGCCGGTCGTGATTAGGTGGTGTTCACATATTTCCCAAAGGACATACTCTTTGATTAGTCTTGGTCTGCTTTAGTCTACATTTCATCAATCGACACAATCTGATCGATCGTTTCTCAGTATTAGTACTTTCTACTACTACTACTACTACTACTACTACTACTACTACTACTACTACTACTACTACTACTACTCCCTTTATTCGTCTCTTTCTTCTCCTCTTCTTCCTACCTCTCATCTCCTTCCTATTCTACCTCCTCCTCTTCTACCGCCTCCTCTACTACCTACTCCTCTTCCTCATACTCGCACTCTAGTATTTAATATTTCAATATTTATTATTTCAGTAGTGTTGTGTTTGTGAAAGCGCATGGTCTTGTGGTCTGGAGGTGTTCGGCTCGTAATCTGAAGAATGAGTGTTTCATTTCTGGACCGGAATGATTGTTGAGTTCTTGAGCAAGGGGCATCCTTTGATATTTTGATTGTCTCCTTAGCTGCAATGTCTAGCAACCAGAGTTTTGACGCTTCCTTCTTTCTTCCCTTCTTTCTTTCTTTCTTTCTTTCTTTC
>NC_068986.1:82113507-82115794 GCF_001194135.2 Octopus bimaculoides | reverse complement strand
TCTCTCTCTATCGCTCTCTCGCTCTCTCTCGCTCTCTCTCTCTCTCTCTCTCTCTCTCTCCCTCTCTCTCTGTCTCTCTCTCTCTCTCTCTCTCTTTCTCTCTCTCTCCTGGATGCCTCAGTGGGGTCGGCAAAAGGGGGAGAGCTGAGACATGTCCATCTCTGCTCACAACTACACAGGTAGCTAAAACAATTAGAGATAGCTTGGTATACATGTTACCAAATCATATTCGCGCGCAAGTAACGGCTGAATATACTGTACTCTGGTTTATTTTGAACGTACAATATTTAGTTTTGTGTTTGTGTTTCATTAATGGAATTTTATGTCAGTTTTGTGTGTGTGTGTGTGTGAATGCTGGGGTTTCGGTTATGCATTTTTCTGTATCGTCCTTCTTCGTAGCAACCACGTCTCATTTGCTTACATGAACACATGTTTAGTCGAGGCAGATTCTTTCTGGCTTGGCTATAATGCAAAGGATCATAGAATGAACCATACTAGGAAGATTCCTGCGGTAGCACATTCGAAACTAGGTGATTCGAGAACGGAATGGAGTGAAAGATATGATCGCAGAGTACGGAAAGTACAAGTTCCTCTAGGCCGGACAGGTCACAAGGTTCACAGGCAATAGGTAGATCTATGCAATTGTCAAGTGATATTCAAGAGACCGGAGATACTATTCAAAATACTACCAAGACAATATAAAGACGATATAGTAAGACACTTTTAACCCAAATAGAAAAACGATGGTGCTAGGTGCTATCAAAATAAGAATGTACTAGCAATGTATAAGAATATTTGATAGACTATTTGATAAAATAGATAAAAGAAACTTTTCCGTATATTTTTTTTTTTTACTATTTTCAAAGTATTTATATCATTAGGATGTTTTTTTCAATCTTTAAATTCGGCTTACCTTTATTTTCAGATCTTTAAATTTTTATGGCTTCTCAATTTCTTTTAAAAATCATATTATCTTCTATTGGAATTCTTTAGAAATTCTTCTACTAAAATCATTTCTTTTCACGGTGGTTTTGGGTAATAATTTATTATTCATTTTCTTTAATCCCCTTTAGAATTACATGAATTGACGTTTCCCGTAGAATCATCACTTTCTAATCCTCTGAGACCTTTTAATGGTGTGTGCTTGTACCATGTCTTTTCTGCTGGTAGTTCATAATGTTGGCATGATTTTCTGCATATGAAATTACCAAATCTCTCATGCATATATGTATGTATGTGTGTCCGTTTAAGTACGTGGGTATGTGTGTGTGTATAATATATACATACATGTACATGTGTATGTGTGTCTATACTTATATGTATATATATATATATATATATATATATATATATATATATATATATATATATATATATATATATATATATATATATATATAACTCTATACATCTATATTTATGCAACACATATATATCATACAGACATACGTACATACATACGTACATACATACGAACGTATGTACATACATATATACATATGTACGTACGTACATACATACATACATACATACATACATACATACATACACACACACATACATTATTCCCCTTTGGTTAAGACTGGACAGCCAGAAACAATGTGATTGATTGTTTCTGCAGAGCCTCCTCATAAATAGCAATTCGGCTATTTTGGTTTTCTGCTTCATTAAATGTTATCAGAAGTTTTGCACTTGTTCCGCAATCAGAAATATGCTGGAGCCCGCATTGAGTCCTACATATTTCAGTCATTGCTGCATTGTTTCTTCCTACACAACAGCTGTTTTTCGGTGGTTGCCATGTATTCCTCATTTAAGGAATTCCCTTACCATCGTCTTATCATTACAATTTTTTGTTCCATTGGCAGAGTTAGTAGTGCGTCAGACAAGATGATATGGCGGTTCTGAGTTCAAATTATTTTTGCTTTTCACCCTTTTGTGTTTAATAAAATACTTAGGTCAATTTAATCAGGCAACCTCCATTTACGAATTTGAAGTCTTCGCCTATAATTGAAATTATAATTGCTGTTATTATTGTTATTATTGTTTATTATGGCTGGCCACATTCCACAGATTCCCCTAGAAAGATTTATCTTCCAGAATGACTTGATACTCTTTTACTCTTTTACTCTTTTACTTTTTTCAGTCATTTGACTGTGGCCATGATGGAGCACTGCCTTTTCAGTCGAGCAAATGGACACCAGGACTTATTCTTTGTAAGCCTAGTACTTATTCTATCGGTCTCTTTTGCCGAACCGCTAAGTTACGGGGACGTAAACACACCAGCATC
>NC_068986.1:82110377-82112606 GCF_001194135.2 Octopus bimaculoides | reverse complement strand
ATAAGAGCATCACAGCAAACCACAGCACATACCCAAGGCGCACAGAGCTGCGCTCGGTAGTGAAGTGAAAGCACGTTATAAAAATAAAACTACTGAATAATAATAATAATAATAATAATAATAATAATAATAATAATAATAATAATAATAATAATAATAATAACAACAACAAGAATAATTATCATTATCCTCCTCCTCCTCCTCCTCGTCATCATCATCATCATCATCATTATAATCCTCAGCATCACATCCTTATTGGAATTAATTAATTAATATTACTTTATGTGCAACAGTTTTATGTAAGTTTTTTATGTAAGTTTCTACTCCATCTTTGCCACTATTTACATCTCCATATTCCAGATATAAGTGCGCCATTGTCGTTGGAGTCGTAGAATTATGTTCGTACGTGAAGTATCCGTTGTGTGGATGACGTCTGTTATGTAGTGTGTGTAGAATATCCGCCATCAGGAGAGCATGTGCCGTATGCCGGGTAAGCGCTAATGTATAGAGCTTGCGATGCGTTATGTACTATGCATTGTGTATGTGTTGCATGTAGAATATGCGCCATCAATAGAGAATGTGTGTAGAGTATGTGCTACCTGTAATGTATGCATTGTATGCGTTGTATGAAGAGTGTCATGTGTAGAGTATATGGTCTCTGTAGAGTATACCGTCTCTGTAGAGTATGAGCCATTGTATAGAGCATGTACCATATGCAGAGTATGTGCTGTGTACCAAGTGCGTGTCGTATGTGTACCGTGTGTAGAATATACACCGTGTGTAAAGAATGGGCTCTGTTGATTCTGTGTCGTACTATTGGAGGGTTTCTATTCTGGTGTAGGATAATTCATCAGTCAGTCTGAGGAGTGGACAGTAGCTTTACAACGCCTACGAGGTGTATGAAGGAGGAAAGAATCCTATAGTCCTGGCTCTAGAAGTTGCAACAGAGTAAGTTCTGCTGAAGGTACCCGATGACCAAATGTTGGATTACACCGTACACCAGATTAAATCTACTCACCAAGTAAGCCACAGCGAGTTTTTTTTATTTGGTTCACAAAGAGCCGGAACTTATAACCCAAGATATTTCGTCGGAATCTTTAACGATTCCATCAATCCACTGCCCTAAAATAGCACTTTATTTTTACGCCCCCGAAAGGACGAAAGGAAAGGTTTACTGGCATTTAAACTCAGAACGTCAGGAGCCACCATAAATGCAGCAAGGCATTTCGTCCGACGCTCTAATGATTCTGCCGAGTTGTCTTATATTATTGGCTGTTGGTGTTGCAGAGTTGAATTATAGACTAAGTCAAAATCAAATTAATGACTTGTTTGAAGGAAACTAATAGGTGTTATTATAAATAATAGCTTATGGCATTAACAAGAAGGAAAAGTTAGAATCTGTTTGGTATGGTATGAAAATATCTGTTGAAGACGACAAAGAAGAATGGAAACTGGTTATGAAGTTTGATGTATTTTTTAAAGATAGCGATGGTAGTGTCTACAATGAGCTTGTGGAAAGGATGGCTTTGGACTATTTCTTCACTGTTAGACGGCAATGTGTTATCAGAGTTAAAACGTGCTCTGGTGTTTGGGAGAACGAAAGAGACCAACCGGTTGCGGAAGATCGAGATACGATGCGACAACAAAACCACAAGATATTTTCAATCGGATCGAGATTGATTAGTCGTGCCCATTCTCAAACAGATGAGTGACATTATCCCGCAGCATTTTGTCGATCAGAATCGGTAATGCTGACAAAAGATTCGAACTAGAGGAATAACTGAGCTTGAGGTCCATAACTATCCTAAACGTTTCTTTTCGATGTAATTGTGCGACATGCCAAAGACAGCCACCCACCTTATGTGATAGAAACTAGTCCTCTTTTCGATGTTTTCCTCATCTATTAGTGAGTAGATCTGTTCAGATCTATTCTCGATGATGGCGTCATAAATTTGTATAGGTCGATACCATTCAACAATGAAGATCATTTAACTATTCATTTTTTCGGAGAATAAGTATAACCACACCGTATCGCCATAATGATATTCAACGATATTCCACCTCTTTATAAATCATTGAATATTTCTATTGCAATATACAATTTTTAATATATATTTTATTTGCCTACTACATATTCATGCATCCGTCGATCCATCCATCCATCCATCCATCCATCCATCCCCCGCATATATATACATACATACACACACATATATAATATATATATAT
>NC_068986.1:82108141-82108381 GCF_001194135.2 Octopus bimaculoides | reverse complement strand
GAAGAAGAAATTAACGACAACAACAAATGAATGAATGAAAAAGATACGGTTATACGTAATACGTTATGTACTGATACACATGCCTGTATGTAAGCATACGCACATTTACAACAATACAGTCATATGTTGGTATATGCCTGTATGAAACATACTCGCATACGCACACCTTGATATATATGTATGTGAGTGAGTGTGTGTGTATGTTTGTTGATGATTGTGTGTGTATGAATGTACGTATAT
>NC_068986.1:82107560-82108131 GCF_001194135.2 Octopus bimaculoides | reverse complement strand
CACACACACACACACACACGTAGCAGTGAAAAGCTGTGCCTGTAGCTAAATCTTGCCACATAGCTGCTTACTTTCTATTCTGTTCTATGTTCTTGGTAGAAAATGTTTACGAAGCTCTAATCAGAACGAGACGTCGATAAGAACAGCAAATCTCTTATTGATTTCTCTGAGAGCAATTTATAATCCAATTGCTTGAGCTGACTAGATCGGAAAGATAAACATACCCTCCCTACTAATGTTATTAACTTGTCTTTCACATAGTGACCGTCCTTGCTTGCAAATGAGACAAATCTGCAGAACTATTTATCAATGGACAGCCAAACCTATACCGCATAGAATGCATACATACATACAGACAGACATACAGACAGACAGACAGATAGACAGACAGACATGCATGAATACTCATGAATACTCACACCCACATACACACACATACATACATATATATACACATATATACATATATATATATAAAGATATATACATATATACACACACACACACACACACACACACACACACACACACATACACACACACATATATATATATATATATATATATATAT
>NC_068986.1:82102808-82106872 GCF_001194135.2 Octopus bimaculoides | reverse complement strand
ATATATATATATATACATATACACAAACACAGACACGCACATATGCCACCAACATTTCATTTATAAAATCTGGATTCTTATTTTCAAATAAAAACGGCAATTCTTCACTTTTTAGCTTGAAAGTTCTGTATATTAAGCAATATTGCCCTACTAGACAACGTTGATGTTTTATACGGAAGTGTTGCAGAAGTATTGTAGAATATGTCGACATATCTTGCAGTATTCACTATACTTGGTTGTGCAGCCAGCTAAAATCTGATTACAGAGAAAGCAATTCTATAGAATGTATTTGTCGTATTTTTACTTAGATATGACTCTATATTTCGTTTTTATTCAAATGAAATTCTGCAGATAGGAAAGTCTAAAGAAAAGATCAAAATTCTAAGATAATCTTGAATCAAAGAAACAACTAATGAAAAAAAAAAAGTAGAAAAGAAAATCAGACTCAGATACGTACACACAAACAGACTCAGATATGTAGATACGTGCATATCTTAATATACATACACATATGCACAGACACAAACAATCGTGCATATATACATATATGTATATAATACACACTCACACACACGCGCGCATACGCACGCGTATATATATATATATATATATATATATATATATACATGCATATATGTGTGTATATGTGAAATTACATACAAAATACATAAATTCACATACATACGCAGGTATGTTGATGTTGTTTGTTGGTGTCTGTTTATCTGATTCTCTAGCTCTACTTAACATGCTGTTATAATTCTGCTCTACGTAATCCATTCAGGGCTGTAGATTTCAGTTTTTTTTTTCTTTTAATATCTAAAGTTAATCCTCATATAGAAGGTATTCTATAACTAATTCAATAAAATCTGATGTCTAGCAAAACTTTAAACCATACTGAAATTTTGTTTCTTTCTTTGTTTCTTTGTTTGAGGACAACGCTCGGATGTAACTTTGAACCTGATATTCGGTTGAAAGCTCGATATTTGTTAATCTAAGGTCTGACTTAGTATGGAGTGCAGCGGTTCAGTGATTCATGAAGTATTTTAAACCTTCTATTTGTTTAGTTCGAATTTTATCATTGCCGTATAGACAAAGACCTGGATCAGTTACGTTGTATGAGTATTTTGAGTTGGCTACTTCAAGTATCTTACCTAGACATCATTGAGAAGTCTGGAGTTAAACTGTCACTTTGAACGTGGAACCTCGACCTGTATCTGATGGTAATAGACCCGAAATCTGGAGTTGAACTTAACATTTAAATCATTACGGAATGGTAAGATTTCAACTCGAGAATGTAAAGTAGGAAATTAGTTCAGTCAACCACACGTTGTGTTCGTATTCTTTGTTATTAAATATGTCCAGTGCCTGGTCATCCACAGTTAAAGACATTACTGGGAAACGAAATCTTACTCCTTCTATGTAGGTCAGCCTCTTTAAGGTTTTAAGATTATTAATGAATTCTGAGACGGTTAACATAGATTTTTATGGAACTCATAAGAATTTAGAATTTGAACTTTGTATGATTTACTGACAATTAATACATCATAATATATGATGTATTAGATGTCAATATTTATTATGAAGTATTAACTATTAGTCGTTGTTAATACATCATAATATATTAGTCGTAGTTATGACAATTATGCATTACAATATATATGTCTAGTTTTGTGGGTAGAGTGTTTCTTCTTAACAACAATTATGCCCGTTCTGACATCCTCAGTGATACATCATCAACGTCTTCCACTGTAGCTACGAATTCACTTGCTCTTAAAAATTAGTCTCAAGGAAGAACAACAGTCCACAGAACTTCCAGGTCTTTCTAAGGTAAGGAAGAGGAATCGTTTAGGACAAGATTAATCTTGTAAATATTGACGTTTGAAATTCAGTGGTTGATGTTGAAATTGGAGGGGGAAGTTATATAAAATGGACACAGCACTAATAATTGAGGCTGTGTGGTTAAACTTTGCAACCATGTAATTTAGGTTCATGCATGGCACCTTGGGTAAGTGTCTTCTTCTATAACCCCGGGTTAACCTATGCCGTGTGATTGAATTTGTTTGATGGAAGCCGTGTGGAAGCCCCGTCGTACACACACACACATATATATATATATATATTGTGTGTGTGTGTATGTAGGTGGGTGTTTGTCACCCTCTAATCACTTGAGACCGGTGTTAATTTCTTGACGCCACCGTTATCTAGCAGTTCGGCAAAAGATATTGATAAAATAAGTACCAGTCTTTAAAAAAACTTAAGTACTGGAGGGAATTTCTTCCATTAAACCCTTCAAAGGGTTGTCCCAGCATGGCTGCAGTCAAGTGACTGAAACAAGTAAAGGAAGTGGAAAGGATAGATAGATAGAGAGAGAGAGAGAGGAGAGGAGAGAGAGAGAAAGAGGTTTCTTTTCAATTTGATATGGTCAGTTCTCCTTTCATTCTTTTTCTTTTTCCATTGTATACATATCAACATATTTGTAAATAATCACATTTTCTCACAAGGGCTGTAGGAAAAAATAGGAAAAGTGGGGAAGGTGCTTTCCTCACTGAAAAATAAAAAAAAAAAGAGTTCGAAGTTCAAAGTTCTATGAAAATGTATATTCTATTACACTTGAATAGCCAATTCTGTGTAATTCCAATGTTTTACATGGGCAAACATTAAATATTAGTACATTATTCATAAATTAGGAAAACAAAGTCAGAATATAAAAAAAATAATTCTCCATGTACATTTAATCAAACATCATAAACTGAGTTTTGTATGTACATTGTATATTTAGCTGGAAGCCACTCTGTAGGATATAAATCTTATAATAAAGCAGAGCCTGCTTAAATATATATTTTGGGGTATCTTTTATCCTTTTATAGGATTTATTTTTATTTTTCTTGCTTGCTTAAATAAGATAATTCAAAAGAGCTCATTTTCACAAATTACTTTGCCAAGTAGCTACATTAGATATCTTTCTTAACCAGTGGTAAAATGGTTCTAGCATTCCTTCTCGGGTTTATGTAAGTTCTATAAGAACAACAGTTGTCAAAGTCCCAATGTTATGATCATTTATAGAGATGAGTATCACGTCATTAACATTTGACCCACATTCAGAAACAAAAGCAATAGTGTAATATAAATGTTTTCTCTTCATCCATCATCATTATTATTAGAAAGATAATAATAATAAAAATGTAGTTCCTTTGCTTCTTTTTCAAACACTTAATTTTGCAGAGAATTTTTTGACGAAGTGTAGCTCCATTGCTTTTCGGAATTTTGGGTCATCTCTTGAACATTTGTAAAAGAGTAAGATATTGAACTTTCCTTCACCGCATGTTCCTAGATCCTTGCTCAGTGGAATCTTGCGCAATTCCTCTTGTCGGATGTGTTGTTTGAGGATTCTTGCACGTTAGCAGAGGGAATTGTTTGTTTTGTCAATGTAATTTTCCTTGCAGTTAGGGCAAGTAATGCAGTATATAAAAATGAGATTCTGTGTCTTGCAGTTCATATCTGCATTTACTTTGAACGAGAATCCGCTCTTGAATTTTATGTGGGAACCACTTTCTAAGTATTTAAAGTTGGCGTTGTTGCATGTTCCACATCTGCTACCTCTGCATTCTTTTGCGGGGAATTCTGATTCATTCTCTGATGTGAATTTTGCTCTTGTGAGGTGCTTTTTTTTAGATTTTTTGGTTGACGTCTACTATTTCGTAAGGGGTTTTTATCAATCAGATTTTTTTCCTTTTGGGGTTTTGTAGAATTATAGGTAGGTTTGATTTTTATGGTGTGAAAGATGTCGGCTACCCCAGGATTGTACGTATTAATAAATGGGATCGTGTGTGCATTAATTTTTTTCCCTTGATGTCCTTAGCTGTGTGATGAGTATTTTTGCTTTGTTAGGAAGTCTTTGAGCTCGTTGAGTTGGATTTGACATATTTTGGGGTCAATCACTATAGTACAGATCCGTTTTACCATAGTGTATGAGATGTTCCTTTTGATGTGTGAGGGATGGCAAAAGGAGAAATTCAAATATTGGTGCGTGTCCCTTATGTATATATATATATATATATATATAT
>NC_068986.1:82097215-82102596 GCF_001194135.2 Octopus bimaculoides | reverse complement strand
GGTTGCATCGAGCTATACCGATATAATGTAGGATAAATATAATAATAATAATAATAATAATAATAATAATAATAATAATAATAATAATAATAATAACAATAACCCTTGGATGGAATTTATAAAAGTTAATGCATCGCTACGCGCGTTTCCGCAAATCACATGTCTCTTAAGGTCTGAGTCTATATTCCTGGAATGATTACAGGTGGTCCTACCCCATATTAAAATTAATTTGTTTGAAATTTTAAGGTGTTTCTATTATTTTGTCCAACCCCTGTATGTATGTATGTATGTATGTATGTATGTATGTATATGGTTTTCAGAGTAGCCTTTTCTCAGTATACATGATATATATCGACTACAGGTAGTATCAAATAAGCAGTAGAGAAGCCTGTTTTGTGTGTTTCAATAGAAGAAAAATGCTTTACGTAATCGGATGAAATCTTTGATATCATTAATGGCACAAGATGTCACGCCATTGTAATGTTTTGCAGTTGGCCACTGCTAAGGCTCCAAGCGCATGTTGTTGACAATAATATATTAACAATTAAAAAAATGGCTGTCATTTAATTATAATCAGTTTTACATCGATGTCAACAATGCTCGCAACAATTGTGCTAGGAGGTGCAGTGGAAGAAGTGGGAGTACTATATGAAAGTAGTTTCAGTGTTGTTGGTTGACTACCTTGTTGAGAAATTCAATTATTAGTGTTTGTGTATGTATGCATGTGTGTGTGTGTGTGTGTGTGTGTGTGTGTGTGTGTGTGTGTGTGTGTGTGTGTGTGTGTGTGTGTGTGTGTGTGTGTGTGTGTGTGTGTGAAGCAGAAAAGACACCGAATTGAATACTAAGAAAACTATCAAGAAAATTGAAATCTATGTGAAGTGAAAAAGGGTCGGTAGTAACACCGGCGTAAAAACGTGGGGTTCTTTCAACGGCTGCATATACTGTCAGAAATAGTAGCCAGATATTGTTCAAAGAACACCTTTCTTTCTTAAAAACGAGATGAAGCAGAGGTTAATATTTGCGTGAGTACACTACGTGAAAAAAGATGGGATGGTCACTATTAGAACACATTTGAACGTAGATCTTCTTGATCAGGCTTGACAGGAACTAAACAACTACTATAACACTAACATAAACTCTTTTTTCACTTCCACAGTCATATAGCCTCAACACTTATAGTCCAATGAAGGCAAAAGCAGAGTAAGCCTTATATTCGAGTTGGTGTGATAGCTTTATTCTCTGAGAAAATCCTAACATACATAGATAAGGAATAAAGAAGCTGTTTCAAATCTATTACATAGAAAATAACCTCAAAAGTATGTGAGGGCTACTGATATCTCACTAAAAATATTGCGCATGCGTCACAGTAAAAATAGACATGGAAACGTACAGCTGCGTTACAAGTAAGTTGGAGATATTTGATTGAAACGCTGCCATTTAACCCATTACAGACGACGCTACCTGCACAATTGTCCAGGGTGCCCAAATTAGAGCAGTCCACACCCTGTAAGAGTCGCACGATCACATGGGTTTCTTGGGTCTACCAGATATAGACTGTCTTCTCCTTACTACATAGGACTTGTATCTGATATCCTTGTGTATCATATACTGCATAGTAGACTAGTTTCTTGATTTGCTTGGTGATGGCCGTTATGGAATAGCATGAGTTGACGTTGATGAAGTCCTAGACCTGCTAGATGCAGTCAATAGACCTGAAGGTGTCTGACTGCTGAAGATGCTGCATTTCCTTTACCATAGATAACACTTCCATGCCGAAAGTCTCCAGCTCTTTTCCAATCTTGAATACAAAGGACCTGGTCATGTTCAAGAATCTAGCGATTTCCATATAGCAGTCATTTCTAATGCTTAGAATATATTCGAACAAAGTAAGAACATGGTGGAATATGCGGATGACGTCTCCGTGAAGGATACCATAGTAGTCGAGGCGGTCGGCTCCATTCGAAAGGATTACGAGACGGCGACAAGAGCTAAAATTAACCTGAATAAATCGGTGGGCTTGCTGCTCGTCAGCCAGAAAGTTAAATTCATGTCGCTGCCCAGGATCACGGAGTGCTGAATCAACGATCTTGCTACGACGTCTAAGATCTCGACTGAATTGGACCACCCAGTGTATAGGAAATGGGACAAGATTACAAGAAGAGTTGTGAATATCATATACAAATGCACCTGAGAGGAAGCTTCCTTTGAAAAGTCGGGCAGTGGTGACGAATGTGTACATCACTTCTGTCATGTATTATCACCTAACCATTCGGCTTCACTCTAATTTCCAGTTAACTAGATTGGGGCATTTGCTCTTTTGCATTTTGTAGAAGGAACGCGTTCTACTGGCCAAGTGGATCACCTGCTGCCAACAAACTCTCTGTTGAGGGATCGGTATTCGGCTGTGTTTATTGATGGGCCGACATGCACTGAGTCCATCATATCTGCATAAATATCCGGATGGTGAGAAAGTGTGATTATATTTTATCAGGCACTATTTTCCGTCAAATCGTTCATTGACGGAGCTACCGTCCTCAGTCAAGCGAAGACCAGTTGGGCTCCTGGTACCTGATATGTTCAGGAAAACCCTTTATCCGTCGGGAAATTCGATCGGTGGGGCTTCCACGTCAACTTTCTACAGGGGTCTATTGATGAGTAAGAGCAACGTCGTTCTCATGGGAACGCTGATCACCGATGAGAATCATCTGCTTAGTCTGTACTAAAAGATTCTTGACTCATAGAATGTAGAAAACTTCCTAATTTCCTTAGCTTAAGAGTACTACTGAGGATATTGCTGACCTCAGAGATAAACTTGCTTTCATCTTTCTTTAAAGGACCTTTTCCCCAAAGTTTGTGGAGTGGACGCAAATAAATCGCAAGTACTGTCTTCTTCCACAGAATCCCCATCAAATTTTTAGAATTTAACTTAGAGAAGAAGGTTTGGGTGGAGAAGGAGATGTTGACCTCCACTAAATTTGTAGAAAAGTAGATTTGAGTGGCGATTTTGCCTCGAGCAAATAAGCCTTGATTCAGTATGCGTCTATAGATCCGAGCATACAATCCAAGAGGTCACTTACCATAACCCTAGATGTGTTTGGCTTGCCAGTTCTTTCTAGAGACTCTATCACACACACTCCATATTCTGTATGCCATCACTTCATCTTTCATTCCTATAAATACTTTATATCCCCAACACCATCATCATCACCATCACTACCATCACCATCAACATCAACACCACCATCACCACCACCGAAACTACCTTCCTCCACCACCCTCACTATTATCTCCAATATTTTTTCAACCTGTCCCTGCAATGTTCCCTTCATGCATTGCCTCTGTGGCATAACAAAAAACAAATCATCATCATCAGTATCATCTTAATTATTATTATTTTTTTATTATTATTATGATTATTATTATTATTATTATTATTGTTGTTGTTGTTGTTGTTGTTATTTTTATTGTTATTGCTGTTGCTGTTATTCTTCTTGGTGGAGGCGGCGGCGGCGACGGTGGTGGTGGTGGTGGTGGTGGTGGTAATGTTTTCGTTTTCGCTATTACTTTTATTGTTGGTAATGGCGGTGGTGGCAGTAGTGGTTGCTTATTGTTGCTATTGTGTTAGTGGTGGCAGTGTTGGTGGTGGCAGTGGCGGTGGTGATGGTTGTGGTGGTCATGGTGAGGGGGGGCGTTATAGAGCTGGTGGTGGTGATGGTGGTGGTGGTGTTACGAAATAACAAGAATCAACATTTTTATTGTTGCTGTTTTATTCGATAACAACAACAACAACAACAACAACAACAACAACAACCACAACGGCAGCAACAAGAAAAATACCATTAAATTCACGGTCGTCATCATCATCATCATCATCATCATCATCATCATCATGATGGTTGTCGTTCTCATAGTCGACATCTTTGATAATACGGAAAGCGTTTGTGCGACACACAGACATGTTGCGTTAATCGATGCAGTGTGAGTCTGCCTATTGCGCATCTTTTGATCATTGAACCGTGCAGCAATGACGGCCATCAAAAATCGCTATTATATTGATTAGTAATCCTTTGATAGTCCAACTGTTACAGAGAAACTCTCCACGTCCAAACGCCGCTTTCTATTATATTGATGCATTCTCCATTACCGCAGCATTATAATAGATTTCTAACGTGTAATCCTTTTAGTGAGTTCTCTTGGCCGTTTGTTAGTGAAGTCGCTGCCACCGCCGACAACGACAACGATGATGACGACGACGACGACGCTATAAAGACAGGCAGATATACGGACATACAGAACGACGGACAGACAGAACGACAGAGCGACAGACAGACAGAACGACGGACAGACAGTCAGATAATGCAGCATGTCATTGAAAGGAGATTATTGCAAAGACAATAAAGTGTGGTAAAATCAAATGTATATACGGGTAGAATAAGGGTGGGAGCAAGAGATAGAGAGAGGCGGGTAGAGTTAGGGAATCGGGTGGTAATGGTGGTGGTGGTGGTGGTGGTGGAGGTAATTGCCGTAGTGGTCCTTGTGAGTGAGGTAGTGAAATATTAAAGCGGCCCAATTTTTGTTTTTGTTGTTGGTATTGTTGTTGATGTAATGTCTTTGTTATTGTTGCTGTTGTTGATACTGTAGGATTTCATATTGCTATTTGCGAAGTTGTTATTGCTGTTGTTGTTGTTGTTGTTGTTGTTATTGTTGTTGTTGTTGTTGCAATGAGATTTTATATCGTTACATCTTTTTATAATGTTGTTGTTTTTGTCTTGCTTCTGTTGCTATCGTTGTTGTTGTTGTTGTTGTTGTTTTTGTTATTATCATTGTCACTGGTGTTATTATTGCTGTAGATGTTAATGTTCTTCTTGTTGATGTTCTTGTAGTTTTCTTGCTGACGAGGCTTCTGTTGCTGTCTTTGTTGTTGCTTGTTTTCGTTGTTGTTGTTGTTTTCGTTGTTGTTGTTGTTGTCATTGCTGTTGTTGTTCTTACCATTATTGTTATTTCTATTATTGCTACGATACTTGCTTTTGTTGCATCTGTTATTATTCTTTGCTAATATTTAATTATTATTGTTATTGTTGTTGTTGTTGTTGTTGTTCCTATTGTTATTACTAATATTTTTTGTTTTGTTTTGTTTTGTTTTGTTCTTATTCCTAAACTACTTATCATTGCTGCACCATTAATATGTTGCAGATCTTTTTTTCTTTGTATTGTTTGATTTTGCATAAACGATCTACTTGTCGTTGTTGCTGCTGCTGTTGCTGATGCAGACGTAGCTGCAATAATTGATGCAGTTTTGCTGTTATTGGTGCTATTATAGCTTCTTTTAGTGTTGCAGCTGCTACTGTCGTCGTCGTCGTCGTTACTGCTGCTGCTGCTGC
>NC_068986.1:82096176-82097205 GCF_001194135.2 Octopus bimaculoides | reverse complement strand
GTTGTTGTTGTTGTTGTTGTATGCTATTATCGCTGATAACATCATTACTGCTGTTGCTACTTTGGCTGTATTGCTATTGTTGTTGTTGCTATTGTTATGGTTCGGCTACGCGTCAACCCTCACTGAACAGACCTACGACCAAGATCAAAAGCATTCCAGCACTGACCATCCCATCTATTTAGAGGCGTACATAATTACATAATTTCCTATTTGTCCTTCCCTTTTGTAAGATAGTGGAGTGTGATGGAGGGGATTCTGCTACTATTTCTAGCAATCCATCCCTCTTCATAGTAGTCTTCTCTATGTCGTTGGATGCCAATGTTGTTAATACTGTTGATGCTGTTACAGAATTTTAAAGGATTCATTCGGTTGTTATTATAGTAGTGGCGGCGACGGTCATGCAATCTATAAAGACATGCAAGTTAACTTTCCATTGGCAGTTCTTCTATCACATGACAGCCGAGTCAGTGTCATTTAAAAATGGCTGCAATGTGCATATTATCTCTAACGGGAACGCATAATTTATTCTTTACAAATATGCATACGTTGAGAAATATACACTCACACACATAAACATATATACACAGGCATATGTCACTGTTAATATGTGTGTGTATGTATGTATGTATGTATGTATGTAATAATACGTACGTCTCTATATGTGCGTGTATAAAACTTGTATGCAGGCATGCACACACACATCGATGGATAGATAGACAGATAGACAGATAGTAAGACAGACAGACAGATAGTAAGACAGACAGACAGATAGTAAGACAGACAGACAGATAGTAAGACAGATAGTAAGACAGACAGACAGACTGATAGATAGATATGTTTCTTTATTAGCCACACAGGGCTCAACACAGAGGGGACAAAATACAAATGTAGAGTTTTTCTTTTCGAGGGGGGCGAAAAACAAAGCAGAAAAAAAAAACAAAAGTGGGGACAACGATGAAAAAAAAACATCGCAAAACGTTTGGGGTATTTACAAAAAATACGAAATAATACAGAAAATTCCCAATAAAT
>NC_068986.1:82085123-82090608 GCF_001194135.2 Octopus bimaculoides | reverse complement strand
CTGGAAATGTGCCACACAGGGCAGATTTCCGTTGCAAAAAACTTGCACCAGAGAGTCTATAAGTTGTTATACAACTTTCTATATAAAATAAACTTTACAAACAAACTTTTTAAAACATGAAAAAGGCAAAACTTACGGAGCCGACACGTCAACCGTCTGTCCATAGAGATAGATAGATAGATAGATAGATAGATAGATAGATAGATAGATAGATAGATAGATAGATAGATAGATAGATAGATAGATAGATAGACATAAATACTATATACATACATATTCTTTTATATATACATATGCATATTCACATATGTATATAAGCACATACCCTCTTGCATACATACATGCATGCCTAGATACATACATGCACGTAACAGACCTGATATTGCTCTGTGGGGCAGGGAAAAACAGTCATGCACTGTTGTAGAGGTCAGCTGCCCAGCGAATATGAATGTACTATCAAAAGTCCAGATAAAAGAAAACATTTATGGTGAATTAATGCAGAACTTACTGGTCTTGTACCCTGACTATAAATTCTTATTTGTACTTATCATTATAGGTGCATTAGGTTTGTTTTTTTTAAAGAAAAAGCAAAAGAAACTGACGCGGGTTTTCCAAATCCAATCTATTAGCGGCACAGTGAAGATTTGTAAGATATTCTAAAGATACTCCATCAGAGGTTTTTTTTAGATGAATAGATGCACATGCTTGGGTGCATGCATCGACAGTTAAAGCAACGAACCAACTCGATCACATATTTGTAAACACCAGGAACTCTCTTGACTCCAAATGAGTTGTTCAAGTCTTAAGAAAAACTTAAATAAAACTAAAAAAAAAAGCAACTCTATACGTACATACATACGTACGTACGTACATACATATATACATACATACATACATACATATATACATACATACATATATATATATATATATACAAACATGCATACATATATACATGCATACATACATACATCTCAAAATTGTTGAGAATACTACGTATGTTAATGCTGCGGGTAAAGCTTGACTGACAGGCGAATACTTCGAAAAGCATGGAAGCCAAAGCTGTCTGCATTGAATAAAATCATATTCCTGAATGCTTAGTGTCAGTAGTAGTACTTAGTATATTTCAGATGCTAGATTAGACACTTGACGAAATCTGCAACTAAGACATCTGATAAGGAAGATACTGAAAACGGTTGGTAGCTTTCACAACAACAGTGTCACTGACAGGATCTATATTAAATAGAAGATTGGAGGTAGTCATATGATCAATCCAGGTGGCCTTTGAGTGCAATATCGTGTCACCTAGACAACACGTATTGAACTTTAAAGAGAGAAATTAGTATTCCATGCGGGTACCCGATAGAAAATTAACAATTTTATGTGATTAGACAAAGAATTCCGAAAGTAATACTCCGAGATTACAGCGGTTCCCATACGTATGAATGTCCCTCGACTGAACAACTTAAATAGAAACTCAGAGAAATACTCAATATACCAGCTGAAAGTTAGGCATGGGTGCATATCCCATAAGCCAGTGAGTACCAACAGCACTGATAGAAATTGCAGCCTCTCATTTGGAATTCTACGCTTTTGCAATCCAGAAACAGAAGATGGTAACTAAATACCATAACAAGAATAATCAGTATTCTATAGACTTCTACACTGTGCCGATTGTGTCTTACCGGCATAGAACTAAGAAATATGCCCCCCCCTTCTCATCGGCAAGATCCACATATGCCTGTCTGCAAGCTACTACCTTATCATGAGACGTGACATAGTTACTACAGTCATTTACAATGCTATTCGCAGGAAGGATTGTCTTGACGGCCACACAAAAGATATGCCAGAACCAAAATGTATCCACACGTTTAGAACTAAGGAACACCAATGAAAAGTTCCAAAAATACAGCAACCTTCTGCAAGCAATACAGTTATTGTTCTGTGAAACTGGGACAAAAACTCTAGCAGAGTTGTAGAGACTGATGAATGGTCAAGCTTAATCAAGAGTTGTGGAAAAGGAGAACATCTACGGGGAAATTTAAAAAAAAAAAACTTACGTCTCTCGTATCCTGGTTGCAGATTTTCGTTTATTCCTATTATGATTGGTTTACTTGGATATGTAAAAAGAGATTAGCCTAAAAGCCTGGAAAAGCTTGGATTTTCCAAGAAAGAAAGAAGCACACTAACTCGCATCCTCCAAAATATGATCGATTAGAGATAAAGTGAAAATTTGTAAAACATTCCAGGAATTCTCCATTTGAATTTTCTAGAATGAGCATATGCATAGAATCATATGGATGGATAATCCGCTCGCGTACACACACACACACACACACACACACACACACACACACACACACACACACACACACACACACACACACACACACACACACACACACACACCCAAGCACACACAACACACACACACCCAAGCACACACAACACCCACTCACGCACGTGCACACACACACACATACACATACATATATTTATACATATATATATACGTACGTAGATACTTAATACACATATTCAATCTACTTCTTGTTCATATGTTTTTATCTATTTTGCTTATCCTTTTTTCACCTCTACTTTTCTTCACTGCCATCTCCTATTTTGCTCCCTATATTACGTATGTGATTTACAATCACGTTGTCTCTCCTAGGTCCTCCAAAACGTCTTCTGCCTTCCACTTTCCCATCCTCTTCCTTCTCCTCAACTAATCTCAATGTGATACCCAAACTTTGTACGAAGTATCCTTTTAACCCTGACTTTATTCACCTATAACTGCAGCTAGCCGTCAACACAGGTACCACAATATAGCTATCACCCAACATTTAGAATCCTACCCACTATATAGACAGACGGAGAGATTCAGACAGGCAGACAAACAGATACTGACATACGTACTTCATGTGTCTACGTATGTATATGTGCATGCGTATTTGAATATATGTATATAGCTATATGTAGATACATATGTCTTTACTTCTTTTTATTACTTAGAATCTTTCTTCGAAAGAGAGAGCTGGTTTCTAACACTGGAATATGGGTAACAGCATCAGTAAATGTTACATATTGAGCTTCAGGAAAGTTTTTCATATTTTTACTGTTTCTTTGCTTGAAAATTCTTGCTTTTCTAGATTGGTTTGATTGTCGCTTAGATATTTACAAACAATAAATTTTAGCATAAATGTGAATTTATAATCAAGGTAGATTTCGAAGCAATTGCCTATAAATGTTCTCCTCTAGGTTGGTTTGGAAGAGATGTTCACATATTCAGAGAAGCTAACTTCTCTATGCGACTCTCTATGACTTTTATTTTCTGTTCTAAATAACTATTTCAGGCTTGTTAAGTTTGCACTTGGTGAAAGTTTTATGGAAACGCTTCATAAATATATCTATTGATGATATATATGTATTCAATAGCAGACGTATTGTTTATATTTATCTCAGTGTAGTTTTTCTGAGGATGACTTTGTATATTATTTTATTAAGACTATCCCTCTCCTACAATTTCAGGCCTTGTGCCTATATTAGAAAGGATTATTTTAACAACATATAACAGTAGGAGATAATACCTCCATAACATTTTGTGGCAGTTGCTAACCGATATTTGCAGTTGATTATTGGGAGTTTGAGGGCTTCTGTCCCGTTTGTTCTTTAGATATTTCATAGCTTTTTTTCCCGCTCTTGATTAGCAAACGTGTAACCTTCAAGATGTAATGCAATGTAACGGTTATGAGTCCAAGAGAGAGAGAGAGAGAGAGGGGGGGGAGAGAGAGAGAGAGAGAGAGAGAGAGAGAGAGAGAGAGAGAGAGAGAGAGAGAGAGAGAGAGAGAGAGACTTAACTTCATGTTAATATTATAATCATCCTGTACGTTCTGAGTTCAAATTCCGCCGAGGTCGGCTTTGTCATTCATCCTTTCGGAGTCAGAAAAATAAATATCAGTTGAACGCTCGGGAACGAAGTAACCAACTTATCCCCTCCCTAGAAATTATTGGTCTTATGCCAAAACTTGAAATCAATATTATCATCATCCTTGAGCGCGGCGAACTGGCAGAATCGGACAAAATGCTTAGCGGCATTTCGTCCGTCTTTACAATCTGGGTTCAAATGCCGCCGGAGTTGACTTTGCTATTCATCCATTCGGCGCCGATAAAATAAGTACCAGTTTAGCAGTGGGGTCAACTTAATCGATTTACCCCTCCCCGGAAATTGCTGGGCTTGTGCCAAAATTTGAAACTAATATCAACGTTCTCAAGTTTAGAGAAAACATACCCATTTTTTTGTGGTATGCAGAGTGTTCCAAATCTTTCTTGAGATATGATAGTCCTGAAATCCTGGGTTCATATGAGAGCTCATCAACAAGTGTGTGCTGTCTGATGAGATCACTACCGACCCGTGGTATGTTATTCACTTTATATGGGATAAAACACCGGAGTCACGTAGTAAATTATGACGGGGGGCATTGCAGGCATTCGCCACCTCTGCTCGACCTCTCAAAAATGGCTTTCTCTCAGAGTCCATTTTATGTGTGAGGTTCGTAACCTCGTCTCAGGTTTTACCTATAACGAGTCAAGAAGAAGAAGAAGAAGAAGAAGAAGAAGGAGGAGGAGGAGGAGGAGGAGGAGGAGGAGGAGAAGAAGAAGAAGAAGAAGAAGGAGAAGAAGAAGCAGGAGGAGGAGGAGAAGAGGGGAGGAGGAGAGGAGGAAGGGAGAGAGGGAGGAGGAGGACAGTAACAACAGCAGCAACAAAATTGGCAACAACAACTAGAATAACTTCTAAAATGCAATAAAAGGTTACGTTATTAAATCTATTTCTTCTACTCTGTTCTGTTATCTTGCTACCATTACTGTTATCTACTGGCATCGACTCCAAAATTCCATTATTGGGTGATTCTTCAGCATTTCTGTCAAATATCTTTCTTCCTCTCCATACTTCAAATTATCTAGATTGTTTCTTAGCTATAACCTCCACTTGCAACCATTTTTTCTCTGTTCATCACACCTCATATCATTTTCTTTTACAGATCTTCTCAAATCAATTTCATTTTCCTATTATCTCCCTTGCTGACCCCGTAAGGCTTGTTCTAACAATACCGCCATTACTTTTTCACTTTTTATAACACACCGAGACACAGATTTCTCTTCAACATAATCTCAGCATTATTGACCATTCTTTGGAGCAATTCATGCTTAATTTTCTTCCACATTTTCAGACCATTCCGTTTCTGAATTCTGACACTGACAACTATTTTTTTCGCTTCCTTTTATTTTGTTATCGACCAGATAGATTCTGCAACCAAATTTGGTTTACGATGACGTGAGAAACTCCACTTAAAACTGAATTAATTTCGGTGGAAGAAGTAAAACAACATTTTTTTAATGTTCTTTGAAAACATAAGATGCTCTACATACATACATACATACATACATACATACATACATACATACATACATACATACATACATACAT
>NC_068986.1:82082105-82084576 GCF_001194135.2 Octopus bimaculoides | reverse complement strand
TTTCAACCATTTGGCTATACTTCGTCTATATATATATATATATATATATATATATATATACAGGGTGTCCCAAAAGTCACTGATGGGTTTGAATTTTTAATAACTTCCTCAGCTTTACAAATAAATGCATGAAAGTTTGAGACAATATAAAGCATATAATGAAAATTAATATGTATTAGTCATATATGAAGTCAACCACTAAATCGTATATGAAAAATAATATCCCATAAATTGCAGCCATTTTCGGCTTCGCACGCCTGTGCCCTTTCCAAAACTTGCACCATAACACCCTCGAGAATTTCAGACCCCGCTTTTCTGATTTCTCTATTGATGTTCTGCTTCAGTTGCACCAGGATCTCCGGTTTGTTGACGTAAATCCTCTCTTTCAGGCTTCCCTACAAGAAAAATCCGCGCTAGTCAAGTCTGGTGAACGTAAAGGTCGATTGACATTGCTGTAGCGGGGGATTTTTCTCTCTCCAAAGCACAGCCGTAGCAACTGCATTGCTTCTCTTGCGGTATGAGCAGTTTCCCCATATTTTTGGAACCATGTGTGAGGTCTACTTTGAATTGCCTTCACGTTCCCCAGATTTGACTAGCCCGGATTTTTTTCTAGTACAATAACTGAAAGAGAGGGTTTACTTCAACAAATCCGACACCCTGGTGCAACTGAAGCAGAACATCAATAGAGAAATCAGAAAAGCAGTCTCTGGAACTCTTGAGGGTGTTATAGTGCAAGTTTTGGAAAGAACACAGGGGTGCGAAACCGAAAATAGCTGTTGTGGTGTTGCAAAATCTGACTTGTGCATATTAATTTCCATTATGCCCTTTATATTGTATCGAAATTTCATGTATTTATTTGTAAAGTTAAGGACATTATTAAAAATTGGAACTCATCAGTGACTTTTGGGACACCCTGTACATACAAACACACATACGCTAAGACATTATCGCATGCGCCCACTTACACACAGGCACACAAGTGTATGTTTGTGTGTCCCCGCGCGTGCGTGTGTGTTTGTGCGTGTATGTATGCATGTATGTATGCATGCATGTATGTTTGTATGCATGTATACGTATATATGAGTGTACGCGTGCATATATATCAATACAGACATACATACAGACATATATATATCGTTATATATATATATATATATATATATATATATATATAGATAGATAGATAGATAGATAAATAGATAGATAGATAGATAGATAGATAGATAGATAGATAGATAGATAGATAGATATAGACTATTTACAGACATTAGCGACATTGGTAAACATAGACTACATATACAATTCTAGGTTATTTGAACATAAAACCAGTTTGAAATATTGATACAGGCCCTTTGTACGGATGTAGACTAGTAACTAGACAGGCTATTTAGATTTAAAAAATCGACTATTTAGTTAGTCAGAGGCCATCCCGATAAAGATAGATACCATTTTTAGATATTAACCAAAGGGTTACAATAGAATAAAATTAATGATTTTCCACAAATCCCATTCTTTTGATTTCCTTTAGTAATAGAACTTAGTCTAATTCAAATTATGAATAATCCTCCAAAAATTATTGCCAACATTATTCTGCAATTTTATCGAAGGAACTTTATTGCATTTTTATGAGATTTTTGTTCTCTTTCCAGCCTCCGTTACCCCAAACATCCATTTTTCATGATATGTGTCTGCCTAACTGTACATTGATGTATTTATAGATTAGGCAAACTAGAATCCCAAACTTTGGCCCCCTGCCATTCATCTGTCTGGAATCCAAATTTAGTTTTGAATTGTTAAAATATCATGTTATATAATTCTTCGTGTTTTCTTTTAATACACACTCCAACAGTTCGACCATTGATTCTGCATAACTTGTAGAACTATACAGCTACAGTTCACATCTGAATATATATATTTACGCGTGTGCACGGATATGATGATATGCTAATATATATATATATAGTGTGCGTGCGTGTGTGTGTGTGTGCGTGCGTGTGTGTGTGTGTGTATGCGTGTGTGCGTGCGTGCGTGCGTGCGTACGTGCGTGTACAATAGGATTTTATACAAAAATAGATTGAGAGTGCTGGATACATAGTAAAATACATTAATGATGATACAACATAACCCAGAGTTTCATATTCAGTGATACTTAATGACCATCGGACGAATAAAAATTCTGTTTCTTACTTAAACATCATCTACTTGTTGTTTGAAACTCCGTCGCTTACGACGTCGAGGGTTCCATTTGATCCGATCAACAGAACAGCCTGCTCGGGAAATTAACGTGCAAGTGGCTGAGCACTCCACAGACACGTGTACCCTTAACGTAGTTCTCGGGGATATTCAGCGTGACAAGGCTGACCCTTTGAATTACAGGCACAACAGAAACAGGAATTAAGAGTGAGAGAAAGTTGTGGTGAAAGAGTACAGCAGGGTTCGCCACCATCCCCTGCCGGAGCCTTGTGGAGCTG
>NC_068986.1:82077560-82081958 GCF_001194135.2 Octopus bimaculoides | reverse complement strand
CTTAAGTATTGTTAATTAAAAGTAGTGGTTTCGAGTGACTAATTATGAAGGCTGTCAATTAAATTACTATTTATTAATAGTATTTATTAATTTATTAATATAATAGAATGTGAAAAGTTAATAAGTTAAAAATATGGCGGTCTCAATGAATTGTTGCATATAAAGGGTTTTGTTTTGCGGCTTTAAGATATGCATCGGCAACTGGAAGTTTCCTCCCCAAAAAGTAAGCCCAGATAACGCTTTACTTACGGAAGACCAGCAATTAACTATCCTTGCATTACTTACCTTACTGATATTGTCCAGTGGAAATGCAAGGACCTATACTGACTGTATCGTCAAAGGTGTTGCCGTCAGAATGGGAAAAATGGATTTTGTTTTACCTGTGCAGCAGTGTTAGCAATAACATTTTAATAACTTACCAACTATATGCTAACTGGATTAAATGAGGGTATTTGCGTACTAAAATATAGAAAAAAATGCCGATAGTAGGTTGATGGAGAGACTAGGCAATGGGCCATAGTCGATGTGACGGTGTTGTTTTTTGAAGGATTCTTAACCATTTTTCGATATTAAACACGGTGCATTGTTTTTGTTAAAACGTGTTCATTGAAGCAGGGGTACGTGCTTAGAAGATGAACAAAAACTCTGATCAAGTTAGTACAGATCATCCGAGAAATTTAGTCTCATGGGGCAAACCCATTTTACTAAGACAATATTTCGATTTGTTCTGGGTCAATTGAGGTTTTCTCGCAAAACGAACTGAAATCAATTTCATGAAACAAGCTTACAATTGGTTGAATACGATCTCTTCTAATAAAATTCCGTGACATTTTGATTGTAAGACTGATGAAATACAGTAAGGAAGGAAAACGTATATTTTGTAGAATATAACATGAATAGGTGACATGTATTTTCAAAGATTTTCTTTAATGGTCTGTCACAAGAGCATCAACAATATTCTATACAGGATCCTCTCATTGTCAAATATCATTGAATCACCAATTATGAAGAATGCCACAGCCAACAGCTCAACTTTATGCCATTTATTAAAAACACAAAATGGCGTGAAATGTTACCTTTCGTCATCTGCTAGAATTAAGACCCAAATGGTTGATGACGAGGGTGTATTATTGAACTGCGTTCTGACAGATATTGATTTTTAAATTTTGCTTTAGGCATTGCATGACAGTACATTATTTATTAAATGACAATCTTCACCATGATGTTGAGAACAGTTATCAGATAATCTGGAAAGATTAAATGTGACAAACCTATGTCCTGTACAAGTGAAGACATATCTTATTATCTTTGTTTAATAATACTGAAATTAAACACAAGGTCTTGAAAGCTCTTTAGGACTGAAGAAATATATTAGGCCTAGGAAATTTATACATAATCGCCCTACCGTAGCCGCTACTTCCTCATATTTTTGTAATTTAAAGGTGACACTAAAAGGATATAACATAGTCATTCACTTTCATGTTGTCATTGTGTAGTAGTAGTAGTAGTAGTAGTAGTAGTAGTAGTAGTAGTAGTAGTAGTAGTAGTAGTAGTTATAGCAGCAGCAGCAACGACAACAGCATGATTCCATACTCTAAATGGAGCGCCCCGATCACATCACTCACACAGATCAGTTATTTTGTAGACAACAACAATAATTACAGGAGCTAGTATGTGAATAGTTTTAACTCCATTTGTTGTTCTAAGGGTGAAATACTGAAGTAATATGACGCTTACGATAGATTATAACGTCGGCAACATCACAAAGGTGTGGGTGGCAGGTAAGCGTGTGGGTTCTGTTACATCGTCCGGGGTAAGGTTTTAATGACATCATTATATAGACACAAAGTTACAGAATTAGGAGATGAGTCAATCGATCAAATTGACCCACAGTACATAGCAAGCGCTTGATTTTATCAAGTTAAACTAAACCTCATCGGGATTCGAACTCGGAACGGAAAACATTTCATGAAATAGTTCTTCCTTATTCAGAATATTGGTTTCAAATTTTGGCACAAGGCTAACAAGTTCGGAGGTCGGCGTAAATCGATTATATCTACTCCACTGTTTAACTGGTACTTATTTTATCAATCCCAAAAGACTTAAAAAGCAAAGTCAGCCTCGGCGGAATTTGGACTCAGAGCGTAAAAATGGACGAAATGCTGCTAAGTATTTTTCCCGGCAAGCTAACGATTTTGCCAACTCACCGACTTCATTCTTATTGAGAATATTGGAGAGAAGATGCAGACCGATACATCGACCCAGTGCTTCACTGGTACCTTACTTCATCAGCTCCAAAGGAGAGAACAGATTAATTGATATCGGCGGAATTTGAACTCAGACGGTAAAGCGGTGGAAGAAATATCTCTGGCCATTTTGCTGCACGCTTGAACAATTCTGCTATTACACCAGTTTAATGAAATAATGACTTTTGACTTAAGCACAAGGTTAGTAGTTCTAAGTGAAGGGGTTAGTCGTCACCGTCTTTACTTTACTGGTACGTTACTCTATCGAAACCGGAAGAACAAAAAGTTCAGGTTGACATTGACAAGATTCGATCGCAGAACGTAAAGAACTGGAAAAAACACCGCTTAATATTTTATCTAGTGCTCTAATAATTTTGCCTGTTTGAGTCTTAGTTTTGCTTAAAATGTTGCCATTCAGACCAGTTATTTTGGCGAGAGTGGGTTAGTCGATTACACTGACCCCGGTGCTCAATGGATAATTATTTCATCGACACTAAAAGGATGAAAGTTAAAGTTAACGGTATTTGAACACTGAGCGTAAAGCTCGTAAGAAATACCGCTAAGCATTTTTTTTTTCTGACTCTCTCCTAATTCTACCTGTTCGCGCCTTTGTTTAACGACATAATCCTTTCGACTATAGGCATAAGGCCTGAAATTTTAGGGAGAGGGCTAGCCGATTACATCGACGCCAGCGCTCAACTAGTATTTATTGATATTTTATCGAGCTCGAAAGGATTAAACGCAATGTAGACCTCGGCAAAATTTGAACTCCGAACGTAAAGACGGACAAAATGCGAGGACACACTATGTTTGGTGTGCTAACGATTCTGCCAGCTCACCGCTTTGGGTAGATAGTATAATAACCAAAGATATAAAAATCACACGATTCACAATTTCTCGAATGCAGTTTCCATTTCATACACTAACAATACAAAGAAAAAAAAACATTGTTGTTATAGCTTCGGTGGAAATCGAGGGATGTTATGGCTGAAATGTACACAAAGACAAAATCTTCGGTTGTAAAATGTTAATTATGTGGTTGATAAAATCTTTAGCGGGTCAAAACAATTTAATTGTGATTAGAACTGGAGTGAGGAGATATATTATCTACCTGACCATGCCGGAACAATCGCGTATATACATTTACTAGTAGGTGTGGCCATGCTGGAGCAATAGAGTTTACACATTTACTGTGTTTGTGGCTATATTGGGGAAATACTGTATACACAATGCGCATAGCTCAGTGGTTTGAGCGTCGGGCTCACATTAATGAGGTAGTGAGTTCGATTCCCGGATCAGGCTGTGTGTTGTGTTCTTGAACGAGATACTTTGTTTCACGTTACACCAGTTCACTCAGCTGTAGAAATTAGTCGCAATGTCACTGGTGCCAAGCTGCATCGACCTTTGCTTTTCCCTTGGATAAAATCGGTAGCGTGGAGAGGGGAGGCTGGTATACATAGGCGATTGCTGGTCTTCTATAAAGAACCTTGCCCGGAATTGTGCCTCGGAGGGTAACTTTCTAAGTGTAATCTCATGGTCATTCATGACCGAAAGGGGTTTTTACCCCTTACTGTATACACATGACACTCCGTGACCACGCTAGGACAATAGTGTATACACATTTACTGGGGACGTGTGGCGACGCTGACGTAATGGTGTATTCATACATTTACTGGTAGTTGCGGCAATGCTGGGGCATTGCCACCCGCACGTTTACTGGTTTTATCCAGGTGGATGTGTAACCAATGTTGAGCAAGTAATTGGTGTCGTTCACACAGCTTCTTAAAGGAATAATGTTATTGTGGCAACACAGTAAAAGTTACATTATATATCAACAATAATATTAATTTTGAAATATTCATAAAAAAAAAAAAAATCAGAAGTTATTTTGATAAGAGAAATTAGTTTCTGCCATGTAACAATTTTTTTTTCTCCTATCTCAGAAATGTTATTTTGTTTTGTTTTAAGTTATTCATATTTCGTTTTGAAGCCAGCAAAAAATAAATGCTTTTAACTTTAGTAATTTAAGCAGATAATTCCATTTCTGTAAAATTCTAATAAACCTGCTAATACTTGCTACTTTGCTAAAAACATTTCTCTCTCTCTCTCTCTCTCTCTCTCTCTCTCTCTCTCTCTCTCTCTCTCTCTCTCT
>NC_068986.1:82076690-82076993 GCF_001194135.2 Octopus bimaculoides | reverse complement strand
ATATATATATATATATATATATATATATATATAGGGATGCAATGTGGCAGGTGTTGCGGTTGTATGGAGTAGATGGTAGATCATTGAGAGCTGTTCAAAGTTTGTATAGAGAAAGTAGGGCGTGCGTTAGGGTGGGTAGTGAAGTAAGTGACTGGTTTGATGTGAAGGTGGGGTTACGACAGGGTTATGTCATGTCTCCATGGCTGTTTAATTTATATATGGATGGTGTGGTGAGAGAGGTAAATGCTAGAACCCTTGGTAGGGGAGCCCAAATGGTGGGAGAAAATGGAGAGAAATGGCAGG
>NC_068986.1:82068582-82076680 GCF_001194135.2 Octopus bimaculoides | reverse complement strand
TTGGTAGGGGAGCCCAAATGGTGGGAGAAAATGGAGAGAAATGGCAGGTGAGTCAGTTGTTGTTTGCTGGTGATACAGCTCCTGGTGGCGGATTCGGAAGAGCAACTGAGGAGGCTGGTGGTAGAGTTTGGAAGAGTGTATGAGAGGAAGAAAGTGAAAGTGAATGTTGCTAAGAGTAAGGTGATGATATGTTCGAGAGGTGGACTGGCTGGTAGGATGGATGTGAGTATAAATGGTGAGATGTTAGAGTATGTGAATATTTTTAAGTATCTGGGGTCACATGTGACGGCGGATGGGGGGTTGGCTGAGGAGGTGGGATGTAAAGTGAGGGAGAGGAGTAAAATATTTGGAGTTGTGAAGGGTATGCTGAGAGATAAAAGGTTGAGTATGAAAACGAAAAGAGGTGTGTATGAGGGTGTGATTGTGCCGACAATGTTATATGGTACAGAGACTGGGGGGGGGGCTGAGAGAGGTGGAAAGGAGGCGACTAGATGTGTTTGAGATGAGATGTCTGAGGGCTATGGTTGGTGTGACACGGATGGATAGGATGAGGAATGAGGAGGTGCCGAGACGAACAAAAATGAGAGAAAAACTAACAACCAAATTGGATAGACGAATGTCGAGGTGGTTTGGTCACATGGAGAGGATGAATGAGGAGAGGATGAATGAGGAGAGGATGAATGAGGAGAGGATGAATGAGGAACGGATGGTAAGGAGGAGGATGAAGGCTGAAGTGGTAGGCAGCAGAACCAGAGGCAGACCTCGGTTTGTGTGGATGGACGGAACGAGGAAAGCTTTGATGGTTAGAAGTGTTGGAGTGCAATAGGCAAGAGAATTTACAAATGATAGGAAAGCTTGGAGAGTGTTTGTGGACGGGTAAGTAAATTTCGATGTTGCTCAAAGGGGTACGGAAGCAGCATGATGCGGCGGGGGTAAACCAACATATGCTGTCGGGACCCGCTACTGAAATTGGGGGTTCCGTTCTATGCCCTGACCCGAGCATAGAACGGAGTTCGCCCCTTTGAGCTGGGAAATGAATGGAATGTCTGGTGTATGTCTTGTGGCTACTCGCTCCTAAAAAAATTGGTAATAGGTCTGAGTAGGAAAGGATAGGAAAGCCTTCTTTTTTCTATCGAGGGCTTATATGCCCCTTTATTAGACTATTTTCCTTAGCCATTGTAGGGTGATCGCCATAAGCTTTAAGCTTATATAAAAAATGCCATTATTATTATTTACCCTGTAAATAATAAAAAAAAACCCATTCGCACCGAAAGCATGTATATATATATATATATATATATATATATATATATATATAGACACATACACACACGCACACATATATATACATATATATGTATGTGTGTGTGTCTGTGTGTGTGCGTATTTTTGCTTTTATACACACATACATGCAAAGGACCATGGAAATGATTTACCTCGTTCGAATTCTAAATGAGGTTGTCCCCCTATCACCTACTTCTACTGTTACTACTACTACTACTACTACTACTAATAATAATAATAATAATAATAATAATAATCCTTTCTACTGTAGGCACAAGGCCTGAAATTTTGGGGGAGGGGATAGTCGATTATATCGACCTAGTGTTTCACTGGTACTTAACTTATCGACCCTGAAACAATGAAAGGCAAAGTCGACCTCGGCGGAATTTGAAATCAGAACATAAGGGCGGACGAAATACCGTGAAGCATTTTAAAGCCCGTCGTGCTAACAATTCTGCCAGCTCGCTGCCTTAATGATAATCCTTCATACTATAGGCACAATGCCTGAAATTTGGGGAAAGGGGGTAAGTTGATCAAATCGACCCCAGTACTTGACTGGTATTCAATTTATCGACTCCGAAAGGATGAAAGGCAAAGTCGACCTCAGCCGAATTTGAACTCAGAACGTGGAGACAGACGAAATATCCCTAAACATTTCGCCCAGTGTGCTAACGATTCTGCTACCTCACCACTTCTATGGTTTCAAATTTGCTACGAGGGCAACATTTTTGGGGAAGGGGATGAGGTGATTACATCAACCCCAGTGTTCAACTGGTACTTATTTTATCGACCCCGAAAGGATTGAAGGCAAAAGTCGACCTTGGTAGAATTTGAACTCAGAACGTAGCGGCAGACGAAATACCTATTTCGTTATTGCCCACAAGGGGCTAAACATAGAGGGAACAAACAAGAACAGACGAACGGATTAAGTCGATTACATCGACCCCAGTGCGTAACTGGTACTTAATTTATCGACCCCGAAAGGATGAAAGGCAAAGTCGACCTCGGCGGAATTTGAACTCAGAACGTAGCGGCAGACGAAATACCGCTTAGCATTTCGCCAGGCGCGCTAACGACTCTGCCAGTTCACTGCCTTAGTGATGATAATAATAATAACCGTTTCTACTATAGGCACAAGGCCCGATATTTGGTGTAGGGGAATAGTCGATTACATCGATACCAGTAACTGGTACTTCGTTTATCAACCCCGAAAGAATGGAAGGCAAAGTCGACCTCGGTAGAATTTGAACTCAAAACGTAGCGGCAGGCGAAAAGCTGCTAAGCAGCAGCAGCAGCAGCAGCAGCAGTAGTAGTAGTAGTAGTAGTAGTTTGGTAGTCGTAGTAGTTGTAGTAGTGGTGGTGGTAGTTTGCAGTGGTGGTTATCGTTGTGGAGAAGAAGTAGTAGTGGTGGTAATAACAATTATAAGATGACTGACAAAGCTTTGAACTGATCGTTGTATTGGTTATGAGCTTATAAATTATAACCAATTAACGTGCGATAAGGAATTCTTTCTAATGAGGAAGAAACCACTCAATGATGCGCTATATTTCTTTGACTATTAAGTTCTAAACCAACACTAAGACAAAAATGAGGAAGCAGTATAAATAGATAGTAGCGTGTATTTCACATTCTTTCGGAGTTTATAAATTCTTAAAATATCAACGACAAACAACTGTCGTTGCTAAGAAAGAAGTTTTTAAAATGGATAGAAAAAGTCGATAGACTGTTTTGGTCTATTTGTAGAACCCCTGCTACGTTTACAGGCGGGGAGGGTTCAAGTTTCGCGGGCAGCTTTAGATTGTGTTTAGAAGGTGTGGGGTTTTTTTCAGCTCAGTATTTACACGCTGTATATATATATATATATATATATATTCCAGTTTTATCTTATTTGAAAAGTATCTTTGCATAAAATAATTATTTTACGTTCTGTCGAAGTTTATAAATTGTTATAAAAATCAGGAACCAATGCTTTTTCTTTTTTTTTTCTTCTGAGACAACGTTAATACCAACGTAGAGTCGTATGATATAGTAAACACTGAAAAGACAGTTGAATCTTGCTACATTTTCTTTAACCACCAATCGTTCGTGACGATATCATTTAAGTACGACAACAGAAAAAAGCAATCAAACTAACATTGCGTTTCTAATATATAGTTTTCTTGTGATCTCTCCAGGGATTTCAGTTCAGGTTGTTTTAATTAATCTTAAAAGCTGTCGTTCGTGTGAAGCAGAGAAAAATCAACATAGGAAAGTCAGCAGATACAGGCATGGGTGTGTGGCTATGAAACTCGATTCGCAGTCACGTGGTTTCCGATTCAGTCCCACCGCGCGGCATCATGAGCAGTTGTCTTCAACTATAGCCCTGAGCAGACCAGTGCACTGTGAAGTAATTTGGTTAGCAGACACTGCGTGCAAGTTCGTCGAAAATATGTGTGTGTGAGTGTGTGTGTGTGTGTATATATATGTAAATGGAACAAAAACGCAATAGAGGGCATTAAAACATTCGGACACATAGACGATACGAAGGCGGACAAGAGAAACAACAATTAGGACAGACAAAAAAAGACGGGTCATTCTTGGCTTTCTTTCATCAGTCAAGTCCCAGAAGTCACAACCATTTCGGGCAGTTACACTTGAGATGGTTCGATCTGGTTGTCCCCAAAAAAGTGTTTCAGCCAGGTGGCTGTCGTCATGCTGGAGCACCACCATGATTATTTTCACTCTTTATTTTTGTACCATCTCTTCAATCCTTCTGTGGTTCCTCTCCTCCGACTGAGGCGATCCCATCAAAATTGTCGATGGCCCATCCGGTGCATGAGGGAATTTGGCACTACTGCCCTCAACTGTGCCTCATGTCGAGCCATTGGTTCTTTTGGTATTGTGGATAGAAAAGAGTTCAGTTTCTTTTTGAAGACTTCCACATCTATATCGAGTAAGTTTCTCAATTATTTTGGCAGAGCATTGAAGAGCTCTGGTTTATATATTAGATGCATTGGACAGTACCTTCGGTATTATGCAATGGCGTCCAGTACGAGCATTCATATAACATTTGATGCCAAAATTAGGTACAAGCCCTTCCAGTATTTTTCACATGTAAATTATTACATGTCTCTCACGTCTGCGCTTAGAGTGTTTAGTCGTAGTTCTTTCAGCCTCTCCCTGCAGTTCATCTGTTGGACTGTAGCAATCTTTTTAGTGTAGTGACGCTGGATTGCTTCAGGCTCCGCTGTTAGCTTGTCACTGTGTGGTGAATACAGCTGAGAGCAGTAGTCTACGGAGCTGAAAACAAAGGTCTTCCATGGAGTCAACATGACTTCTTGATCTCTTGTCCTGAATGTCCTTAGTATCCATCCTGTCAGTTGTCTGCTCTTTGCTGTCAACTTGGCAATGTGCATGTGAAATGATGCATCATTACACATACTGATGTCCAGGTCTCTCACTGTTTGTGACTCTGGGATTGCAGTACCTCCAGGTTCTGTAAATGCCGGTTGTGGAGCATTTGTGATATTATAGCGCTGTGCTTGAAAATTTTCAGCATTAAATTGCATATTGTTTTGCTCTGCCCACTTATAAGTCATTTTCTTCTAGGAATGTAATCAGTTTCTTCCTGACGATTCGCTCCATGACTTTGCTGATATGTGAAGTCAGAGTATGGGTCTGTAGTTTTTGGCCTCTATTCTGCTTCCACCCTTATGGATAGGGCATATAATGCCTTCTTTTAGCTTTTAACTTTTTGCTTTTTAGCTTTTTAACTTTTTTAGCTTTTTGGAAAGTTTACCATTTGCAAGGAAACTCTGGAAGAGTATCCGAAGTGGTCCCACCAATTCCTGTTTACATGACTTTAAGAGAATAGCTAGGAAACCATCGGGGCCGGTTGCTGAGTTTGAGCTCATTTCGTCTATGGCTGCTATTACATCTTCCTCTGAGTTTTTTTATCTGCATGTAACTCAGTGAATAGGTGAAGACACCTTTAAATTGTATACTGAGCACTTCACTTATCCTTTTGGGGTCCGCAGTAATTGAGCCATTCAATTGGAGCACGGGTCCTATTTTGTACTGTACTGTAGCGTTTCCTTTGCAAATTTATAGAAAGCCTTGGGGTTTATTTTTATGCTTTCTACAGCTCTCTTCCCTTCTCTGCTCGTTCTTTTTCATGGGAGAGTTTAATTTTGTTTTCAATTTCCAGCAACGTCTGTCTTAATTTAGCCTTTTTACTATCCTTCAGTTCTCTATTCAACTGGTTTGAGACCTTTGTTCTGTGTCTCATAAGGATTTTCCTGTCTCTGGGGATTCTATTTATATATATGTTGGCTTTTCTTTCTGGCACACATTTGGTGCATATAACTTGCACAGTCGACATAAAGTGACACAGTTTTAGATCATTGTCTTGTATAGACAGGCTGTCAGGTCAGTTTTGATTGTGGATCTCTTTGCAGATTGATTTCCAGTTTGCTTTGTGGAAATTTAGGTTGGATATGGCTTGAGTCCTCCTGATAGAATGGATGTCAGCAATTTGCCTTGGACCATACATGGTTAATTCTATAATGTTATGATCCGAAAGAGTTGTTGGTGTTACCTTCACATTATGGATAATGTTCGTATTGTTTGTGAAGCAGAGATCCAAAATATTGCTTTCCCAGGTTGGTTGGAGTATCACTTGTTCCATGTACAGCATGCTAGAAAGTTCTAGCAATGATTTGCTTGGTTTTGTTCATGCAGTGACATCCCAGAGAGGATGTAGCCTTCAGGCCATTTAACATTCGGGAGGCTGAAGTCACCCAGGAGGAGTATATTGGTGTATTGGTCCAGATTTGTCAAAACCTTCTCAATGTGTCTGAAGCTATTCTCAATTTTACCCTCATGCTTTGACGGTATGTTGTACATACAACTACATCTATATATATATACAGAGAGAGAGAGAGAGGTAGGTAGGTAGGTAGGTAGGTAGGTAGGTAGGTAGATAAACAGACAGACAGACAGACAGACAGACAGATAGATAGATAGATAGATAGATAGATAGATAGATAGATAGATAGATAGATAGATGGGTGGATGGATGGATTGATACATACATACATACACACATACATACATACATATGTTAATCTGACTACTGCATTAACAGGCGGCCAGCTGGCAGAATCATTAGCAACGCCGGGCAACAAGCTCAGCGACGTTTTGTTTTATCATTCTGAGTTCAAATTCCCCCAAGGTCGACTTTGCCTTTTATCTACGTGATCTATAATATAAGTACTAGTTAAACATTGAGATCGATGTAATTGATTTACCCACTTCCTCGAAATTGCTGGTCTTGTGCCAAAATTTGAAATCCATATGACTACATATTACTGTGGCTACATCTCAATGTTTCTATCACTACATTTTGTAAGGAGGTATATAAAATAAACGTTACATCTGTCTATTGTCAAGATGGCAGATAAGTGATTGCTAACTAGTATAGTATCATGTTTAACTGGTATCTCTGCTATAAGAAATTAAATATTCACAGACAAATTAATTTTCGACAATTTTAAGCTGTCTTTAATGTCACCCCAAGACATTTACTGAACGTCTGGCTGAAGAAGTTTTAAACAACTACTGCGATTAATATCTTTCAAGAACTTTAGAAGATTGGTTGAAGTCTATAATTCCAATCAAATGTCAACTGCTGACGCATATGTTGACGTTGGTTACAATCCTGAATGATATTAATCATCTGCCTGTGGAACACTTTCGGCTCTCTCAGTTCATTTTAGATTTCATGGGCCAACTTTACTTTTTAAAACTCCTTATTTACGTCCCCGTTGCTCTAATGAAATAAGCCTCTGATAAAATAAGAACCAGTTAAGTATAGGGGCTGACTAAACTGATAAATCACACCCTAAAATTTTGTGGTCTTTTACCTATCTCAGAAATCTTTATTTCCACATCAATGACAGTGAGTATGAGAAACAATGGCGTAATAAACTGCTTTGCGGTACTTAGCTACGCTCCTTTACGTTCTAGATGCAGCTCACAGAGGTGTCGACTTCTTTCATATCCTTTTGGGATCGATAAACTAAAGTACCAATGAAATATTGGATCAATTTAATTCGATCCTGCTCCCCCCCACCTCAAAATTTTTGGCTTTGAGCCCATGTTAGAATTCAATATATGATAACAATATACATTACAGTTTATAATCAGGCAGGTAAAAGACTGATTGAAATGAGGCTGTTCACAACACGTAAATAACTCTGAATCAGGACACTCTAACCTTTCTACTGCTACGACAGGGGCCTCTACTCTTCCAAGCTAACTGGTTTCATACAACCTTCACATAAGCACTTCAGTCTTACTCGTTTCTCCTCTCGTCACCTATTATTATTGTCCAGTATCTCAGGTTCTGCTATAACCATTGCATTCAATCTTTTCAAGTGTACAGTCGGCCCTCAGAAAATCCTCCCCCCCCCCACTTCCCCATATTTTAACGGTAGTCAACTTGCAACTGTCTATGAGGGAATTTGCCGAGTCGATCTCCATGGGGACCTATAAAAGCTATGGGCACATCCTTTTCCTTAGAACAAAAACTATGGGTACATGCTCTTCCTCAAGAAAAAAAGCTAAGGGCACTATTCCTTCTGCTAGAACAAACGCTATGTCTACACTCCCTTCATCCAAGACAAAACTTACAAGTACAGTCTTTCCTCTACCTACCTACCTATTTCTCTATATTTTTCTTGTTGTTTGCGTATTTCATGTTATTTTCTCTATTGGTGATGTCCTGTACCCATATATGCATGTGTGTATATATATATATATATATATATATAT
>NC_068986.1:82064846-82068406 GCF_001194135.2 Octopus bimaculoides | reverse complement strand
TATATATATATATATATATCGTTAGGAAACAAGCTCCTCTTATAGGGATGTAAAGCATCCAATTTTCACTGTTTAATACTCAATATATAATATTTAGACCCCGATAGAATAAATACCATACTTCAACAAATCAGTACTGAGGTAGATGTGTTCACCTAAACCGTCCAAAGCGATACCTCAGTATGGTTGCATTCAATGACTGGATCAAGTGAAAAAAAGAAACGAGAAAGAGGCCTCAAATTTAAGTGGGTGGGTGTAGTTGAGTATATCAACCCTTGTATTAGATTGGTTCTTCCTCTTATCGACCTCTGGGGGATGAAAGGCAAAGTTTATTTCTACGAAATTAGAACTCAGAAAGAGTTGCAACTAAACACCGCGATACCTGTTCCTCAACAAATTAACAGTATTACAAATCCCTCTCCCAACGCTAGCCCATTACCCTGTACCAATTCCCCATCGTGTCTGAATCAACCACCCGGTACCAATCCGTTCTCCACTACTAATACAATACCCTCTATCATTCTACCCCCTGTACCAGTCCACCAATATTTAAATACGCAACACTGATATTGTGTGAGTGTGTAATCTCTTAGATGATTCGCTGTCCAGCTCTATGGCAAAGGAGAAAATCGTCTTGCTTGGAATCTATATTTTTTTCGTTAGTGAAGTAGAAGGGATAAAATAATTGCCTACACACACACGCGCGCGCCCACATACACACACACACACGCTCATACACACACACACATGCATATGCCTGTGTGTTTGAGTGTGTCTCTATGTATGTATGTATGTATACACACATACTCACATACACATATTCACACACAAAAGTAACCATCCAGAAATATTCATCTTGTTCCTATAATTGTTCTTTTTCAATTTTCTCATCTAACCAAATATTAATCGCACCAAATGACTTAGCCTAGGTAGATTACGCTGTAACAAGTTCTTGCTATCAGCTGCTCTACACTACCTCTACTGAACTGATAAGTTGGTCATCGATATTCTCGTATCAATGAATGAGTCTGAGTATTATAATGCGCGAGAAGAATAATATTGACGTCTCGGAAAATCACAGCGAATTCGAATCGTTCTCATCACTCAGCATTGATCTTTTAGCTGTTATTATATCTCGGGAAAAGAACCTAAGTGCTTTTGTAGATCGGTTTTGTCAATGATTACAAAGTAATTTCATTCGCTAATATTTTTCTGGTTCCTTTAGTGCATTGCCTTCAATCAACTCGAGATCTTTTTTTGTAGGACCTCTGAAGGGAAATAAATGACAGCTTCTAATGCACCATTTTAATTCATCAGTATTTATTCTCTCGAAAGATTAACAAAAGAGGGTCAAGGGGTCCATTAAGTGCAATGTGCAATGATTGTATTCTAGCAGAGAATTCCGGAAAGAATGGAATCCGTTTTCCAGGTGATTTAAAATACGAAACAATTCTCTGAAACATAAAACTGAAAATAATTACTTGAAGTTTCTCTTATACTTTAGTTAAAATAACAATCACTTCTAACAAAATATCTGATGTTTTTCTCACAATAAACACCTTAAATACAAATCTGTTTACATTAAATCAATGACATGGCTCAGTCATTTGAAACTATAGCATTTCCGCAGTTTTCTTTTTCTTTTCTTTTTTAGGACTAGGTTGATATTCTGATTATACTTCGAAATATTAACCTCATCTTTACTACAATTAATTTAGATATAACGGTTCCAATTTGAAACTAGCCCGGACCATGTACATATCCGAGAATAAGACACCTGATGATGATGAAACATCAATCCGATCGACATGTAGTGAAACTCTAAATATTCTTTTCTACTCTAGGCACAACGTCCGAAATTTTGGAGGAGGAGGGCAGTCGATTAGAACGACCCCAGTACGCAACTGGTACTTAATTTATCGAACCCGAAAGAACTCAGCACATAAAGACAGACGAAATACCGCTAAGCATTTCGCCCAGTGTGCTAACGTTTCTGCCAGCTCACCGCCTTGTGAAACTCTAAATATTTATTTCTTTATTGCCCACAGGGGGCTAAACGTAGAGGGGACAAACAAGGACAGTCAAAGGGATTAAGTCGATTACATCGACTTCAGTGCGTAACTGGTACTTTTTTAATCGATCCCGAAAGGATGAAAGGCAACGTCTACCTCGGCGAAATTTGAACTCAGAACGCAAAGACAGACGAAATACCGCTTAGCATTTCGCCCGACGTGCTAACGTTACTGCCAGCTCGCCACCTTGTGAAGCTCTAAATATTAAAACATGCTTCATTTCAAAAGTTGAGATAGACTGAAAATCTATTGTCGTATTAATAATCTCAAACATCTTGACATTTAAGTCGGCTCTGTTGTTTTCTCTTTATGAAGTATTATATTAAATAATACATTTGCGCGTGCTGGTGATCGACAGTTAAGTCATTGATATCCACATTAGTTTTTAGTTTAAAAAGCTGTAAAATTAAGTTTATAGAATGGAATGATATGTTAGATACGCTGTTATTCTTCGCTAATCTGCGCATTGACATCTCTGTTAGTGTATATTGGATTTTATCAAAATTTAGCAACCCTTTTTAAGAGTCATTTAACGAATGCTGTTAAAGCTGAATCTAGAGAGAAGTGGGTTCTTAGAAATTAGAAGAAAGACATTGTCAATGGTTAACCACTTAATTATGTTGCTTGGTAGCCAATGGCGTTAAGCCAGCAGCTGTCATGTGAACTGAATGATAATTTGAACAGAATTTGTGTTTGGATGCTCGAATACTTCAGAAGTGTTTCTGGTAAGAGTTGTACAACTAACGAGGGCTGCATAAACATCAGAACTCGGATTACTACTAAAAAAAAATAACACCTTTATGTGAATTTAGAGAATGAATTGGTGAGCGGATAAAACATAGGGCGTTTTGCAGAACAGGACACTTAGATCGACTTCTCAACAGTTCATTTCTATCTCAAGAACAGCATACCTTCTGAGAACGTTACCAACGAGAGAATCGTAGATTCTCTTGAAAGTATCTATTTTTTATTAGCTTAAATGTATGAAATGTATCAGTTTTGTAAGACTTTGTATGACGTCAGGACATAATTACTATTATTTCTTGGGCAGGTGCAGGCTAGGATATAGACATATGCAGCAGCAACTTCAGTACTTATTTCAGCTTGTTATCTATTTTATAGAAACCTATTTGCCGAATCGCTAAGTTACACCTTTTTACACAACACGAGTTTATTACATATGCTTAAATAAAAGCAGGTGTATATATATACATTAACAAGCAAAGTAGCTAGTTAGAAAATCTCAGTAAGAGATGAAAGTAGTAACTATACTAAGAATAATGTTTATCGCCACATCAGTATGGATGTTCGACGTTACTACCATTTAACCCCAGGCAGAGTCTCCGCCAGCTGGTTATCGGTACATTCTGCACTCTAATATATATTACAAGCAGGGGAACGAACTCCTACCTTCTAACAGAGGACATACATATATCTACATGTGTATATATATATATATATATATATGTATATATATATATATATATA
>NC_068986.1:82062716-82064310 GCF_001194135.2 Octopus bimaculoides | reverse complement strand
ATATATATATATATATATATATATATATATACAGATGAATAACCGCGCGCGCTTATCCATCCATCTATCTTCTCCGTCCTTTTTTTCCTAAGAGGGTCGTAAAAGTAGAGTTCTCAGACACCTTTTCCTTGCGGTTCTATCTGAAGCAACCGCCATTAGACTTTCCAGCGTGACCAACTGAGCTATGGATAGCATCAGTTTCGTTCTTGGTCTACCACTAGGTCTCCTGCCGGTTGCCTTGTTTTGTGATTCTTTCCTTCGACATTCTAATTACATGTCTATAGTACCGGAACTGTGACCTCTCACTGCGTAGAAGTAGTGACTGGAATTGAGAAACTCCCTGATCTCCGAGCAACGCACCATGTCGAGTAACGCAACTGCAGAGATTACTCCGCCAACCAAGTTAAACACACATTTACCTAAAGTGTTGTGCAGTGAAATCGATCTCGAAACCTCTTGGTTGTGAAACGAACTTGCTGACAACACAATAATGCCTTCCAAAAGATGTGCAATTGCACAGTTCTATCACCCTGACTACACCTACACAACACACGCTACACAACAAAGAATTTTCAAACATTATTTTTAATTTATGCAGCGTCATATATTAAAACCTGGCAATTTTTGGTTTGGAAATTATCGTGATATGTTTTATTTTCTGAATATTTAATGAAAAATTTTAAGGAATATATAATGTTTGATCTTAAGAAAATATATTTCATATACTCGCTCAAGCAACAAAACAGTATTGTTTATTTTGGAAAAAATCTGTGAAATTTAATAATATTGTATTCGAAAATGACATAAAATTAATGTATAGTGTTTGAAATGGGGAATATATATATCCTTCGAAAGAGGTGAAAATATGTAGTTTTTTTCTTTACTTTTTTTCTTGTAGAATTAACTTGTCAACCTTTCACGTTGGGGAAAACGGTTTTGTTGTGTATTTTTTGTTTGTACTCATTAAAATGCTTGTGCAGTAAATGCATAGAAAGTGAACATTGTAGGTTCAATATACAGCTTTTTTTTCTGGTTGTTACGACGAATTATTGTGGTGATATCAAAGTTTAATATTAGTTTCAAATTTTGGCACATAAGGCCAGCAATGTTGGGCGAGGGGTTAAGTTAATTACATCAACCTCAGTGCCCAGCAAGTACTTATTTTATCGACATCGAAAGGATGAAAGGCGATGTCAACCTCGGCGGAATTTGAACCCAGAAAACGGACGAAATGCCGATAAACATTTTGCCGATGTGCTAATGATTCTGCCAGCTAATTACATGTGTCTGAATCGTGTCTGAATCAACCGCCCCCCCCCCCGGTACCAATCCGTTCTCCGCTACTAATACAATACCCTCTATCATTAAGTTTAATATTCGAACTATTTCTCTGTCCGTTGTCCTGTCACAGATGTCATGACGTATTAGAAAAAAGCTTACTTTTCAACCATATGATCTTTGGTTCAGTCTCATAGCGTGGCACCTTGGACAAGTGTCTTCTACAATAGCCTCGGGTTAACCAAAGCCTTGTAAGTGGATTTGGTACAAGGAATCTGAAAGAAGCCCATCGTGTGTATAAATATATATATATATA
>NC_068986.1:82061768-82062660 GCF_001194135.2 Octopus bimaculoides | reverse complement strand
TATATATATGTATACAGATACACATACGTGCATGTATGGGTACAGGACGTCACCAACGGTGCAAATAACATGAAATACGTATACAAAGAGGGGAAAAAACGAGTGAAATATGCAAACAAGGAAAAAATTATGGAAAACAGGACAAGTAAACGCACCAAAAGTACCCCTCATTAGTTGTTGGCTGTCTCAACTGATAAAGAGCCCTTTTCCTGTGTTTACTTGTCCTGCTTTCCATATTTTTCTCGTTGTTTGCGTATTTCATGTTATTTGATCTATTGATCACGTCCTGTATCCATATATACATGTGTGTATATATATATATATATATATATATATATAATATTATTTATTATTTATTCAGTTCTATATTTAAGAGATGAGGAATTATGTACATTATTTACATTATTTACATTATCTACATTCGAGGGATATTTGTTCTCATCTTGTTTGTTGTTAACACAACGTTTCGGCTGATATAACCTCCAGCCTTCTTCAAGTGTCTTGGGGAAATTTCGAACCTGGGTTCTTATTCATAAGGTATTTTTCGATGTTTATTATTATTGTTGTTGTTGTTGTTGTTGTTATTATTATCATTGTTCAGGTCATTGCTTGGAATAGAACTCGGAATCTTGGGGTTAGTAGCCCACGCTCTTAACCACTACGCCATAATAATAATAATAATAATAATAATACTAATAATAATAATAATAATAATAATACCATCGAAAAATACCTTCGGAATGAGAACCCAGGTTCGAAATTTCCCCAAGACACCTGAAGAAGGCTGAAGAGTATATCAAGCGAAACGTTGTGTTAACAAAAAACAAGATGAGAACAAATATCCCTCGAATGTAAATAATGTAAATAATGCAAATAATGTTATTATTTATTA
>NC_068986.1:82059698-82061115 GCF_001194135.2 Octopus bimaculoides | reverse complement strand
GTGTGTGTGTGTGTGTGGTGGATTTGGTGGGAAAGTAAATCGATTAAATCGGCTCCAGTGCTCAACTGGTACTTACTTATCGACCCCAAAAAGATAAAGGCAAGGTCGACCTCGACGGAATTTGAACTCAACGCATAAAGACGGACGAAATGCCGCTAAGCATTTTTCCCGGCGTGCTAACGTCTCCACTAGCTCGCCGTCTTATACTCAAATAAGAACATGAACAGTGAATGATACCTGAACTATCAGTTTGGAATTCTAATCCTGTGATGTTTCTACTCTACAGAGGATGGCCTTTAATTTGTTGACCTGGTCAAGATACGATACACTTCATAAAGATAGGTTAACAAACCCTCACATACCGTCTCTGAACTCTTAGTACGTTATCAAAAGAACAATTACTCATTTATCTTCTCGATATATTTCCTGATTACAAAGAATCATTAAGACTATTATTGACTTTTATACAAGCTAACTATTCTTCGAACATTACATGTATTCATATCTATTATATAACAATTTGACATAACCACGTTTTAAGATACCAAATATTTACTTGACTCCGTTGTAAATAAATACGGTTGAAAAACTCAAGGAGTAATGTTGTTTTGGTTAACAATTACCCCCAGTGCACCTCTTGACGGGAGCTTTGGGAAAAGTGCTCACTACCTTAAAATCTCAACTCACCTGGATTACATTAACCTTTACATGAACAATTCTAAGTTGTCATAATGGTTTCAAATTTTGGCACAAAGCCAGAAAGTTCAGTGTGAAGACTTTAGTCGATTACATCAACCTCAGTACTCAACTGATACTTGCTTTATCGACCTCGAAAAGATAAAAAGAAATGACGGCCTTTGCGAAATTTGAATTCAGAAATTAAGGAGCCGGAAAAAATTACGCTTATCAGGGAATCTCACGAACTAATGATTCTGTCAACTTGCCGCCTTATTCGTTCTTTTGTAATCATATATATTCACCACTTAGAATTATACTATATGCAACCATTTCTACATATTCTTCAAATAAGCATTTCTACATTTAGCTAATTCTTAGTTCTTAAGAAAAGGACGGTGTCTGTGTTATTACATGTGTAATATTAGTTTATTTTAATATCTTTTAATAAGATGCATTGCCAGACGTCTTAGCTATTCATTGTAGATTAATCTCCAGAAGACATAGGCGCAGGTACTGCTGTGTGGTTAAGAATTTCACTCGACAGGCACGTGGTTTCGGTTTCAGTCCCACTTTGCAGCACCTTGAGAAAATGCCTTCTACTATAGCCCCGGGTTGACCAATGCCTTGTGAGTAAATTTGGCAGACAAAAGCTGTGTGGAAACCAGTCATGTGTATGTGGGTATATATATATATATATATATATATATATATATATATATATATATATATATATATATAT
>NC_068986.1:82056554-82059648 GCF_001194135.2 Octopus bimaculoides | reverse complement strand
TGTGTGTGTGTGTGTGTGTACGTACATGTATCTCAGTAATTTACCCCCTTCTACCACTTGACAAATTAACCGGTGTTCGTTAGTTTACGTTACCGTAACGTAGCGGTTCAGCAAGGAAAAAAATACGATAGACTAAGTGCTAATTTTTTTAAAAATGTAAGCGCTGGGCTCGATTAGGTCGTTTAATCGTCTGAAATAAGTCAAAGGTAAAACATACTTCAATACAAACACTAAGAAAAATATAGACTTTTATAGATGCGTGTACACCATCATATATCGCTCCCCACCACCATCATGCACGCTTTCTATTCTCGCCCTCCTGTAAAATCTATTCTCGCCAAGCGCCAAACGTATGTGCCCACATTCCTCATACATACAAATTCATAATCAACTTCACGCACGATTAAGTATTTATATTTATAAAACCTATCAGGGATATTTGATTGGTTAGAAATAATCCTCAGTACATGTAAAGTATGGGGAACAACTTCTTTATTTCTTCTGATGATCGTTGCTACCCACTTGAACATTTGCCTGAAGCTATGGTGTGGATAAATAATAAATAACGCATACAGGCATTGAGATGCACAAACACAGACACATAGACACACACACACACACACACACACACACACACACACACACACACACACACACACAAACACACGCACACACACAGGGGAACACGCGTTCATATATGCACTTTTACATACGTATGCGTATGATTGTGTATACATGCATATATATATGTATATATATGTGCATGTATGTATATATACATACATAATACATACATATACATATATCTATATATATATATATGTGTGTGTGTGTGTGTGTGTGTGTGTGTGTGTGTGTGTGTGTGTGTGTATCGTGTGTGTGTGTACATATATATATATATATTTCCAGCCATGTTTCTGTATGTATGTATGTATGTATGTATGTATGTATGTATGTATGAGGGTAATGGGTAGAAAGATAAATAGGTATAGATAGATAGATAGATAGATAGATAGATAGATAGATAAGTTGGTAGCTAGAACAATTAAGCTCTACGAAGTGATATATCTCCATCAACACAGTAGGTTCGTTTAACAGTAACTATTATTCAGAATACGAATCCCGCAAACATTTAACGATATTTTTTCTAATGTATGCTCTTATACCAGGAGACTGGAGTTTTTCATCAGTAAAATCTTGTTGAAATAATGATGAAAAAATATTGGTAAACTGAAATAATGATGAAAAAATATTGCCAACATTCAAAATGGTCTCCCTTCCGGCAGGTCAATTAATGTCTTATTTCAAAATACTTTTGTATTGAAGAGAGTAATAATCGATAAATGCCACTTCAAAAGAAAACAAGGAGCTTCATTCTTGTCCAACCCTAATAAAACAAAGCAACAACAATAATAGTACTCGCATTTGGTTCGAATCTACAAGATGGTTCCCATCTCGCGGATGTGGCGTTTCATTTACCAACTAATTCTTAAAAGGATTTTTTCTCTCTCCTTCAGGAAAATCGTTGTTGTTGTAATATTATAATGGATGCACTCACCAGCTGAGTCTAGGAAACTTCTATTACGATGATCATCTGCGTTAGTTTTATATCAATGATTCTGTCATCTCTATGGTAACCAACACAACCACTGTCATTATTAATTCTGCTGCCATAACTACCGACTTTGTACATCTTGCTGTCATCACATATCCTCGAAACCATTTTACACACACACACAACATAGTCATAGAACTTCTTTCATATTAACAAAGCTCTGTTGCTTAGTAATATTACGCTTTGATACACGTGTTTATTATACAATAATATTTAATATCGTATTGTACCACATATTGTGGTAACTTTCTGTTACAGCATAATACTACAAGACTGCATTACAGAATATAACGATAGATTTTTAGCCATTTGTAGAGTATGTCGATAGATTTTACTGCTTGTATAGACAAATATAAACTCCATGTTTAATATGCAATATCTTCGTAGAGAGAAAAAGAGGCATAAGCCACATTACAATATATAACATATCACATAGTTGTTCTTAAATTATCAATGTAGCAAATAATTTTAAAATATTCTTTTGATGGGAAAATGTGCTTGAAGGAGAATTACAGAAGCGGAAATCATTGTTAACGGGGGTGAATTAACTGAATAAGTAATATATGGATAATTATCTAACATAAGTTCTTTGTGCAAATCGTGTCCATGTCGAATTTACCTTTCGTCTTTCCGCGATCAACTTAACAAATACTAATCAAATATATACTGGATCAATTTAACCACTTCTATCAAAATTTTACAGTCTATGTCAGAATACTAAATTTAGATATCATTATTATTACAGAAATATTATGAAGGAAACCATTATTGTCACGATGTGCCCTATTTCGGAATGCCAGTACGTAGTTATATCCCAGACTCTGTACTTAGCTACTATAAGACATATATACATAGATATATGTATATGGTGTCGAAATAACGATTATATTCGATAGGTAGCTGACAAAAAATCTTCTTTGGTTGTGGTACATATATTTTCATTTTCATGACAAATGTCTCTGCCACTGTTCTTTTGGCTTTGGTATTATATATGATTTTATTACAGGAATATATAACTTTCTAAATTACTATAACTTATCGAGGTCGTAACGGCGGCTGTGAAGTGTATACATATTTGTGTTTATGTATATACATACATGCATATACACATATATTTCTATCTATCAATCTCTATATGTATATGTGTGCGTATATATAATATATGTATGTATGTATGTATGTATGTATGTATGTATGTATGTATGTATGTATGTACGTACGTATGTATATACATTCATGCAAAGACATACTCACACATACACACACAAACACATATATATACCAAATGATAAGAACAAAGATAATTCCTTTACACATCTTTAATGGCTCGTTAGTAATGCCCTTATATAAATAAATATATTTTGGGAATAAATTATGGATTTTTTCCCTTATGAGGTTTTTCATGCTAGCTACTTGATAAATTCTTGTAAAAGAATTCATCCTATTATTGAATTTATATATATATATATATATATATAT
>NC_068986.1:82052067-82056016 GCF_001194135.2 Octopus bimaculoides | reverse complement strand
TATATATATATATATATATATATATATATATATATATATGTGTGTGTGTGTGTGTGTGTGTGTGTGTGTGTGTGTGTGTGTATGTATTTATACAAACATACATACATACACACATATTTATATATATATGTATGAGTGTTTATATATATATATATATAAACATGTATACTCATGTGCGCGCGTGTACACACACAGACACACACAAATACCACGTTTCTTATCCAACATCCCGTTTTCTCTTTTTTTTCTCCTTCAGCTACTTCTACTTGTATTACTACTAATAGTAATGCTAACAATAATAATTATGATAATAATAATGATAACAACAACACCAACAATAACAAAACCAATTCTATCTTTCTCTTCCTCATTTCCAACTTCTTTGCTTTCCTCCTCTTCCTTCCTCTCTTCTGCTCAGATATCTATTTCTCTTACTATCGCCTCCTATTCTCACTTCTGTTTCTTCATTGCCTCTACAGCCCCACTGTATCTCTATACTTAATCTAATATATTTATAAGCCACACGACAACCAGATGTCCACACTCCCACAAGACATTTCCTATCATTCATATATTAATCTAATTGGATTAACGCTATTGTGTTATGGAGTATGTAAACAGCTCGAATAGATTTAAGAGGCGATAACAACAAAGTGTAGAATCCCAAAGAATTCGTTGCTAAAATCACTTTGCTTTCACTGTACGTTTAATCTCTTCATCGACTGAGATTAGTAAAAGAGAATTGAGCTCTATTAATACTCAGCTTTATAAAAGACCACTCAAATGTATTCTGAGTTGCATTTTCAACACAAAGGTGAGCTGTATATTGAGTCAATTATTTCGCTCATGGTTAAGCTGTGTAATGTGTTAATTCTTTCTTAGCTTATGACTGGCCTGTGTAATGAGTCACTTCCATAGCTGAGACTGCTATATACTGTATCACTATTACAGCTGACAGTTGAGCTGTGAGTAGAGTCAGTTACTTTACTGATATCTGTGCTAGGTGCTGAATCAGCTTTCACCGTCCATCTTCTCCGCCCACTATTTCCAGGAGGGTCATGTGGGTAGAGTTCTCAAGTACCTCCTTCATAGGGTCCTATCAGAAACAACCATCATTAGATTTTCCGGCTTGATTCCTAAGCGTGATAAACCTATCCAACTGTCTCATTTTCAGTTTATCCATTGTCTCCTGCTGATTTGCTCGGTTTGAAGAATCCGTCTTGCGAGTCTTTTCTGTGCTTTACGTATTGTGAGATCACACCATCCACTCTGTTTCGTTCTCGAAATATCTCACTTCGAATATGATCTCGTAATGACATTCCTAACATGGCTCTTTTCATGGCCCTTTTGCGTCGTTGTCAATCGATGTTCTATCCTCTTCGTAATAGCTCAGGTCTCAGTTGCGTATAAGAGTGCAGGTAGGGCGGTGCTATTGAAGAGCCTGGTATCTATGGTGTTGTCTTTGATATGAGTACATCTTTTATTGAGGTAAACGCCTCCCATCACGCCATTATTCTCTTTGAGGTTTCAGCATCCATATTTCGGTCAATATAGTTCGTACTATAGTAGTACGACAGGCCACTCGAATACAGTTCATAGAACAAGCGAATGAATACAAGTTTCCTCTGCGCATCGCTGTTTCCTCTGCGCATCGCTGTTTCCTCTGGGCATCGCTGTTTCCTCTGCGCATCGCTGTTTCCTCTGCGCATCGCTTTTGTTGATTAAGAAAAAGCCTTTCATAGCGTCGAGTTGAATGCAGGGTTGAAATCCCTGGAAATGCAATGTGTCGAGGCGCAATACATCAAACTGCCAAGAGATGCGAACTCTGGATGCACAACAAATATAGCTTTGCTATCACCACCAGTAAGGTTTCCAATTGAGAAGGGTGTCCAGCAAGGAGATACCACAACTCCAAAGCTCTTCATCACACGTCTAGAAATGTTAATCAGGGACATTAACTAGACAGAAGACGTGAGGGTCAAAGACGAGCAACTAACACACTCCTGATTCGTAGGTGACATTGTACTCATCGTTGAAACCACAGACTATTTGCAGGCCATGCTGACAGAACTAGGCACTCATAGCCTAGCAGTAGCCCTCGAAATGAACCGCATGAAAACAAAATATATGCGGCTGGAAGATGTAGCACAAGGCCCAATTGAGGTGGGAAACGATGAAATCGAGAATGCAAAGGAGTACATCTACTTAGGGTACACAGTGAAATTAATATATATTACATATAACATGTAGTATATTATACATTCCTTTACTCATTGTTGATACTACACTCATCCTCTCATGAATATTCTAATCATTCTAATCGAGCTACTAGCTTCTCTAAGAAGATATAAAAGTCTATTCCAAAAATGTATTGTCTTAACATTTCAAAAATTTGAATCAACTGATATTATAAAAGTTATCTTTGTTGAATACTTGTTCAGCTTCAAACACAACTAAAGAGAGCTTTGTTTTCAAACTGCAGCGATAACCTCAGCAGATTAAAAGATTTCTGTGCACTATTATGTATATTAGACTCAAGTGTGTTGCGCATGTGCGTGTGTATGTATATGCTTGTGTGTGTACGTGTAGATGCATGCATTTTTGTGAGTGCGCGCGCGCACGCGTGTACATGTGGGTGCGCCTGTGTGAGAATGCGTGTACGTGTGTGTATTTGGATTAAACAGAACAGCACAACAGAGAAAACTTTTATATTGGTTTCAAACATTGGCAGAAGGTCAGCAATTTCGGGGGAGCTAAGTCGATTACATCAACCCCAGTTATCAACTGGTACTTATTTTATCGACTCCAAAAGGATGAAATGCAAAGTCGACCTCAGCGAGATTTCATCTCAGAACACAAAGACAGACAAGTATTTTGCCCGGCTTGGTGACCATTCTACCAGGTGATCGCTTTAGAGAAAGCTATTACTTTGCAATGCAGCAGTCCAGCGGCTACCTAAAATCAAGCTGGAGCCTTACTGACAGTTTTCCAAGTTTAGTTTTCCAAGTTCTCGTATCCTATTAATCTTCTTGAGTAATCACTTTTCCTTCATTTCTTACAAGAATGTTTAGATACTATTTCAAATCGATTACAAGATCGTTTATTTTAAATTTGCAGCATGGAAGGTGTTTATAAGCCATTTAAGAAACATACAAAAACCGTTAGATTCACTTCAACATTTAAATTTAATTTGCCAAAATATTTTCGAAAATATTTTGGCAAATTAAACTTAAATGTTGAAATGAATCTAACGGTTTTTGTGCGTTTCTTAAATGGCTTATAAACACCTTACACGCTGCAATTGTTTTCGTTCCAGCACACACGATCTCAGATCAGGTCGCTTGCTATGCAAGTACATCTCCGTAATTATTTTACATTGTTGTATCTTAAGTTCTTATTTCAGATCTTAGACTTAATTTTTTCAATTTACATTCACTTTTAACTTGTGTCATTTACCTTCTCCATTGCAAAATATTCACACTCAGAGTTATACTCTTGCAAGTTTTGTTTTCTGTCTTTTGCACACGTTAATTATTCCAAAAGATATTGTAATAAAACAAATTATCTCCTATGGATATTATACTGCAGGCTTATTATTCAACTTAAAATTACATATCCAATCTATATTGCGTTCTCTCTGTATTTCTTCAATGTTATTACACACTAGTAAGCATTACACACACACACACACACACACACACACACACACACGCTTACACACACACACACACATACGCTTACACACACATACACATACACGCGCGCACACACACACACACACACACACACGCACACATACACACACATGTATGTGTGTGTATATATATATATGTGCTCCAGCATGACCACAGCCACTTGGCTGAAACCCATAAATAAATAAATAAATAAATAAATAAATAAATACACATATATATATATATACATACATATATATATATATATATACTTA
>NC_068986.1:82048977-82049643 GCF_001194135.2 Octopus bimaculoides | reverse complement strand
ATATGGGAGAATATACAAATAATAACAACAGACGAGGACAGGTGGTGTAAATAACAAAAGTATATATTAGTATGACGCTCGGGAATACGGAAAGTCTTTGACGTTTCGAGCTACACTCTTCAACAGAAAGAATACGGAGACAAGGAGAAAAACACGGAGAAAAAAAATTGAATATTGTTCAGTCAACGGTCAACATACATATATACATACATACATACATACATACATACATACATACATACATACATATTAAAAATAAGGATTAGTCCGAAGTAACAACGACAGTACCCCTAATTCTATAATTATATACTCGACCGTTTTATAGTAGGATTGCAATTGCAACGATTACTAATCGGTGCAATTGAAACATGTGTTGGTCTTAAAAAGCAGTATATAATTATAGAATTAATGGTAATGTTATTGCTACTTCGGTAATGCTATTGCTGTTAATACTTATGCTCCAGGAAACCTATATAGTTAGGAAAATATATTCAGAATTATCCAACGGAATATTCAGTTAATTTCTTATCTTATAAGAATTTTATTGGATTTATATGCTAACTGTTGAATAACATTTTGAATACCTAACAGAGAGCAAACTAGTAATCGTTTTGGGGTAATTCCTTACGTTTTACATATATATATATATATATATATATATATATA
>NC_068986.1:82046227-82048064 GCF_001194135.2 Octopus bimaculoides | reverse complement strand
CTCTCTCTCTCTCTCTCTCTCTCTCTCTCTCTCTCTCTCTCTCTCTCTCTCTCTCTCTCACTCGCTCGCTCTCTCTGTATATATGTTTGTGTGCGTACGTTTGTGTGTTTTCCAAAACACATTTTCTATCATGAGGGCAGCAACTAGAAATGTCGCTTTTTGTGTTTAAAGAGGTACCCGGATTGTGTGAATCATAGAGGATCACCCTCCTCTTAGCTCAACAGAGCTTGCACTGCTTGATATGGCCCAAGTTGTCCCAGCAATTTCCAGTTGGTTTTGTGCTCCGTTCCTTCCTATTTTGATCGCCATATATGACTGGCTAATGTAACGTTGCACTTCTCTCGGATCCTAAAATAGTTTGTGTGATTATTTAACCTGGCCTTAAAGGAGCCCTCCGTTGCCCCAACATATTTCTGTGTGAGTGTCCCTCGTTACTGTTGACAACACCACATCTGTTTCGCAAATCATGACCTCAATGTTGCGTCGACAATTCCCTAAGAATTAATTGCTCATCCTAAGTGAAACTTCTGGAAACTGCCTAGGCCATACCTGAATGAAAGCAGATGGTGCAAGCTTTGCTTAGCCGAGAGGAGAATAATTTTTAAAAATTTATACGATCCGGATGCCTTCCTAAACTCAAAGAGCCAAATTTTTAGTCGCTTCCCTGATGATAAAAAAACACGTACACAAGCATAGCTGACTCTCTTCGGCTACAGCTGGAATCGTACAATGAGAAGCAAATGTTGCTTCCCACCCAGAAATTTTTTCCGAGTGGTTTTTTTTTTTTTACCAACATGTTAACCACGATACTATATTTACCTCCAGCATTAAAGAGGCTTTGTGCTTCCAACCAGCATGTCTGAAAAGTCATCAGTATTGCCAAGTTCAATAGTAGACACGAAACCAATGGTAACTTTCGGTGTGTGGGGTGGGAGGCGCGTAGCTTAGTGTGATGCATTCATTAGCATAAGATTGTGATTTCGATTCCTGGACTGGGTGATGTGCTATTGAGCGAAATAATTCATTTCACTTTGCGTCCTGTCTACTCAGCTGGCAAAATTGACTAATCATTCAGCGAACCGGCGTCCTGTCCAGGGGTGGGGGAATATGTATTCCACAGAATCCGGGTAACTAGTCTTTATGATCTTATGGCTCGGGTTGGACCTTGATCCTTCTTTCGACACTCTCACTCACACACACGCACACGCACACACACATAAGCATATGCACTTGCGTACACACGCACGCACACACACACACACACACGCACATATACATATATATATATACATACACATACCTTTATAATTGTATATATATATATATATATATGTGTGTGTTATATGTGTTTGTTTGTGTGTGTGTGCGTGTGTGTGTGTGTATGTGTGTGTATGTGTGTGTGTGTGTGCGTGTGTGTGTGTGTGTGCAGTATTACTAGATGTTCAAATGAATACTCAATATATGTGGTGGTTAGAGATGATATATTTGTCAGTACTTAACTTCACATATAAGCTCAGTTCATTTTTGCTGTTTAGCGAGAATGGCTTTATACTCTGTTTCACCAGACGAGTATATGACTTACATATATACTTAACCGTTTAATTTGCACCGGGCAACCCGGCGTGGTTGGCCCTTTATGTATATATATATATAATTTTTGCCTATGGCAAACTGTCAAAGTCATTTATGTGACGCTCCCTTAACGGACTGCGTATGTGTATGTGTATGTAAGTTCGTATGTGTATGTTTATTTGTGTATTTGTTGTGGTGTGTGTAGATTGTGTCGGGTTAAAATTTGAACCTGTGTTGTGAGATTTATGTCAACTGTTGACTGGTG
>NC_068986.1:82043032-82046068 GCF_001194135.2 Octopus bimaculoides | reverse complement strand
TATATATATAATATATAGGTTAAGTATAATGCTTGTATGCATGTGAGTAGGTATGAGTGTTGGTATGTGTAATACTGAGTGCTATGTTGTGTTGATTAATAGGTATGCGTGTATCTTTATATATATTTGCTGTAGATTATGCATATAAATGCAGTATTAGTGTTTAACGCCTCAAATTACAAAGAAGAGGAAGTATGTTAGTGCATGTGTGTATATGCACGTATGTATGCTGTGTAGATAAGGTACATATATGTGTTTGTGTGTGCATATATATATGTGTGTGTGTATATATATATATATATATGTATGTGTATGTATGTGTATAGTTTGTGTGTGTGTGTGTGTGTGTGTTTGATTTATGGTAATAGATGTGCTTATGCTTGTCTGTATGTGGGGCGTTAAATCATGTTGATGTGTTTCTACATGCAAGTACATTCATTTATCTATGTATGGGGGAATATGTGTGTACGTGTGTGTGTGTATAACTGTATGCGCGTATTACTATTTTCCGCTTAAGTGTGATGAAAGTAAATTTAGTGGTCAAGCCGAGTATGTAACAGTGATAATCATCTCGAATTACAAGGCAGCGGTTGGGTAGTGTCTGCAGTGATTGTGTGTGTGTGTGTGTGTGTGTATGTGTGTGTGTGTGCATGGATGCTCGTACAATTGGTTGAGATGCGTATAATGGCGTACACCTCAAGTAGTTATCTGAGTGTGTGTACTTCTTAAGAGGATAGTTCAGTTGAATCTAAGTTGTGCGCGCGCAGAATTGCAAGTGTTTGTTTGCGTTGGTGTATAATTTATAGTTTTTGTGTGGGTATGTTTGTGTGTGTGTGTATGTGTGCGTGTGTGTTTGTGTGTGTGTGTGTGTGTGTGTGTGTGTGTGTGTGTGTGTGTGATTTATCTTATTCATATATGTATGTGCGTTTGCGATATTTTATCGTTCTAATGTGCATATGTGTGTATACGAATGTGGATTTGCATGTACGCTTTGTCCTATTTATGTTTATATGTGTGCTAGCTGTTAGTATTTGCGTATGTGTTTATATATGTTTGTGTGTGTGTGTGTACATAGTATGTAGATACTTATAATTCATGTTAATATGTATGCGCTTGTAAATATGTTGGTTTGTTTGCGTGTATGTGTTATATAGTGTTAAGGTATGTATGCATGTGTATCTATTGATGTGCGAACAGCACTGTTGTCACATTAATGTATAAGTGTGTGTGTGTGTGCGCGTGTCTTAGTAAGGTTGTGAATTATTGCATGTGTATGTGTAGACGAAATCGTGTTTGTCTGATGGCGGTTTATATAACGACAGAAACGGTAAAAGCTTTTAGCGTGCCAACTTGTACTTTAGTGTGCGTGGGTGTGAATGCCTATGTGTGGGATAGTGTGTAATTAGTTTAAATGTTCAAGTTGAGATGGGTTTAACTAAGTTTCAGTATTATGATCGTATTATAGGTGTGTTCCTGCTCAATGATTTTAAGCGAGATGTAGGTTCATTCGTATTTTTGTATATTTTTGTCTTTTATCAGCGTGGTAATAACTGGATTTTGAGGTGTATCAGATGAGTCATTAGGCTGGTTACCAAGACGAAGGTGTCCCAAGCAGTCGTACTACCTACACTACCGTATGCCTGCGGGACTGGGACAGTTTATGAACGCCACGTCAAACAACTAAACTGCTTCCACATGAACTGCCTGAGAAAGCTGTTGAAAATTATCTAGCAAGCATTTACACTCTGCTGAGGAGAACGTAGGTCAAGTGGGCAGGCCACCTTGTTAGAATGCCTGACACATGATTAGCCAAAAGACTGTTTTTCAGCGAATTGGTAGGAGGCAAACGCACACAATATGGGCACGAAAAGTGCTTCAAAGATATACTCAAAGCCTCACTGAAGTGCTTTCAGATCAACCCTGACACCTTAGAAATGTAGGCATTGGAACGCCCTGTCTGGTGTAGCTGCACCAACAGAGGTGCCACCACTTACGAACAGAATAGGATCGCAGGAGTACATAGAAAACGTGAGCTGTGCAAGTCCAGAGCCCTTATTCCTAGCAGACCACCAGTGCTCGACCTGCAGCAGAAACTTCCGAGCACGCCTTCTCCCATGTAATGTCCTGGTCATCGTCGACAACGACGGACAAACATTACATTATTACATATAAATGTACGACGTACCTCTATACATAAACACTACAATCGACTCGGGTCATAGATATATATAATCCTTAACGGCCAGTCACCTCCATAAAATGTCTTTGACGATTTGAAATAATAGGAATTGTGTGTGTGTGTGTGTGTGTGTGTGTGTGTGTGTGTGTGTATGCACGCGCATGAGCAACGGCATAGTGCTACTGTTCGAAGAAACCGTATACGCATGCGTACATCGTATGCTACCCGCTTGCTTCTTATAATGAAGCAAGTCATAATACCATTCTCAGTAAACCTGCTGAAATAGACTTAACTCGTGTGTAGATTGCTAACTGATAAATGAATAAATATATTTATGAGGAGGAGTTCAAAGTTGTACATCGAAATGTGTAGAATCCTACACTGCGTGTATGGTCTTAATACCCTGTATTACGGTAGCCTTATGATGTGTGTGCATATATACATATGCGCAGGAGTAACTGTGTGGTAAGTAGCTTGTTTACCAACCGCATGGTTCCGGGTTCAGTCCCACTGCATAGCACCTTGGGCAAATGTCTCCTACTATGGCCCCGGGTCGACCAAAGACTTTTGAATGGATTTGGTAGACGGAAACTGAAAGAAGCCTGTCGTGTATATGTGTGTGTGTTTTCCCCCCGCCCCATCGCTTGACAACCGATGATGGTGTGTTTACATCTCCGTAACTTAGTAGTTCAGCAAAAAAGAACGAATAGAATAAATACTAGGCTCGATATGTTCGACTAAAGGCGGTGCTCCAGCATGGCTGCAGTCAAATAACTGAAACAAATGAAAGAATAAAGAATAAAAAGAATATATAAGTATATACTCTTTTACTCTTTTACTTGTTTCAGTCATGTGAC
>NC_068986.1:82041923-82042854 GCF_001194135.2 Octopus bimaculoides | reverse complement strand
ATATATATATATATATATACGACGGGCTTCTTTCAGTTTCCGTCTACCAAATCCACTCACAAGGCTTTGGTCGGCCTGATGCTATAATAGAAGTCACTTGCCCAGGGTGCCACGCAGTGGGAATGAACCCGGAACCATGTGGGTGGTGAGCAAACTACTTACCACACAGCCACTCCTGCGCCTATATATTCAAATATGAATTAGAAGCAGCTCGAGAATATAAACAAGATCGAACACCTCAAGCTGCTTCCAATTCATATTTGAATTTTTTCCGTGGCACGAAATGTTTGGACATGCCAGCAGATGGTGTTTAAACCATTTAGCCTATAGTTACAGTCGGTGATATGGTTTGCTGAGGACTTTGTTCGGTCTGCAGCATTGGTAAGTCAAAACAATGACGAAACATCGATGTCTGTCGCTCTGAGAAGGGACCTATCTGAGTTGTCTCGCTTGACTATGACTTACTGTCAGGTGATTTTTACACCAGGCGTATAGAAAATATATTCTCTTACGTCTAAAAACCGCAGACGACCCACAAACTAACAACACGCATACCGTGTGCATGTGTTCGATCTTGTTTATGAATATATATACATATATATATATATATATAATTATTATAATACAGGGTATCAAGAGATACCGCCACGCTGAAAAAATAGCAGTCAAATCCTGACTCCAAAACCACAATAAATGTCCGCAAGGCACGATTAGCGAAGACGAAGACCAAATAAACCAGTAAAAATAATAAGATAATTTCAAATCCTGGATTTCTGGCTTTGCATAAATGCTCTGCCTTCATCAGTGAAATATACTCAAGTACATAAATACAAATACATGTTTATAAACAGTATACTTACATATACGGACGAATACATACATATATATGCACTTATGCACACGACTAGCTTAAATAGCCCGCCCAAACAAC
>NC_068986.1:82040211-82041017 GCF_001194135.2 Octopus bimaculoides | reverse complement strand
GGATATGCAACCACATATACACACGCAAACATATGTCATTTATTCATATATGTATCTGCGTGTGTCTGTGTCTGTGTGTGTGTGTGTGTGTGTGTGTGTGTGTGTGCAAAGAAAGAAAGAACGAAAGAAAAGTAAAAAATTCATATTCTCAACAGGTAAATCAAAGTATAAGTCGATACAAGTAGACAACTCGGAAAATGCTTCGGTATTATTACAGATCAACGATACATAATCTAACTGTGACTGTGAGATTTTCGAAAGACTACAGAAATATAACCAAAGACACGTTCGTTCTCAATGAGTATTTAAAAGTAAATCATGTGCTATAGTGTATGTATATTTGTATTTACATATATAGTTGCATTATGAGTATTTTAACCTGATTTTTAGCTACATGATATGTACATATGTATTTCGATTTTTAAGTTTATTTGTAAAGATTTTCAATACAATTCAGAGCCAACACTGCAAGTTATGCTGTTTTGTAAACAAATGCACCTACGTAAACAATACGATCGAAGATAGAAAAAAATAGGTAATAGGTGTAAATACACATTTCAAAGTTTATTGTCCTTTCATCAGCACTGCATCTAACCCATCACCTATCTTCGAACACATTGCTTAAATATTCACTAAGTTTTGTGGTGTAACATAATTGGATAGATCAATTTGCATCTTGAATACATTCCTAGCAACTGGTACGTATATATTAATTGCTGCCATGGTTTTAGGTTTTGCAACCATAATACGCTACTTAGCATATTACAGGTTTAGTCAGCAATCAATGTATATATATATATATATAT
>NC_068986.1:82026983-82040113 GCF_001194135.2 Octopus bimaculoides | reverse complement strand
CATGTATGTATATACCTTATATATATATATATAGAGAGAGAGAGATTTTAATTCAGAATGAGATTAAAAAAAAACAAGGCTGTGTATTCGCATAATCAACGAGTCTGGAGCTTAACTATGGTCTATCCATACCACTTACTCAGCATTACTTGACAACTTTGGGTCTTATGGACACCATTACCTCTCATAACCTCTTTCTCTCTCTCTCTCTCTCTCTCTCTCTCTCTCTCTCTCTCTCTCTCTCTCTCTCACGCTATATATATATATATATATATATATATGCACGTATGTAGGCACGCATGAATATATGTGTGCATATATACATATATGTGTCTTTGTATGTATGTATATATACATATATGTGTGCATTTGCATGTATGTATATATATATATGTGTGTGTATAGCCACATATATGTATACATGTGTAAATATATGTATATATGTAGATATATATGTGTGTATATATATGTGTGTGTGTGTCTATGTGCGTGTATATATATATATATATTGCGTTATGTGTCGGTTTTGTATTTGTGTTTGTACTTGCGAATGTTTTTATAAATACATATTTTCATGGGCATGTGTACACACCACACACACATACAGACACACTCACAATACATAGATTCATCTCCATATGCAGGCACACGCACACATATAACATGATACCTCTAGCATAAGCGGGAGAGCAGAACAGAGGAGGCTTTTCAAGATTGTCTTCAGTGAAGCTTATATGTGCTTGACTCTATAGCAATTTTGTGTTTTGCAATTTTCCTATTTATTTATGGCGTTCTTCAATGTTCTTGAAATATTCCATGATGACTATTATTTTCCAGTTTTTACGTCTATTTATTCAGATGCAATTTGTCATTATTATAACAAACACATAAGTGGAATGGATTGTGAATAAATGGTTGTTCCATAAAAGCAACCCTGTAAATATTATTTTAACATTATCCAGAATGTTTTTCATTCTGTTTTTTCGGTAAAGACAGTATTATGATTCCGTTAATTTCTGTATGAAAGATCACACATTTGATATTTTCAGTACTGTGAAGTACCACTTTAACGCCGGTAAGTGAAGTGTTTGGCCACAATATGAAAGAACACGAGGTCGAGTTACCCGTGTTTTGAAGATGCAGTATTGTTAATATAGTAATTTAAAGATTAACTGTTTTTATAATATAACATGCAATATGTGGCTGGAACCCTTAAGCATTAAATGTTAGAGCCAGCGAAGAAAAATTTGAAAGTTGTGTATTAGTATATATGTGCATACGTGATTGTCCGTGTGTTTTTTCGTGTGTATATTTGCTTATGTGTATCGTAGACATACACTTGTGCGTATATGACCACGTGTTTGCTCATGTATATATTAACCAGTATGTTTTTCCGTGTATTTTATACGCCTCATTAGCTATCCATACGTTTATACATTTTTCTGTATGACTGCTTGAGAATTTCCTTGTCTATCTACGTGTGTTTGTGTGTAGTCACTGTAAATTCTAACGTTAACTATCTGCCTGACACAAGAGTCAGTAAATAGAGAGAATGCAATATAAAATTTACCAAAGAGGAACAAAACAAAACAAACATAAACACCAGCAGCAACAGCAGCAGCAGAAACCAGAAATAAACACGAGTGACTCTTGTGAAGCATTTCAATTATGGCAAATAAATTCAATAATTTTAATGGACCGTTTCTTTTAAATTTTAGGAGTGGTAGTTAGCAATCATGGAATTATGCTTCCATAACATTCCTTCAGAACATTCCCTGTTTACGAAGATTGACAGATAGTAATTCTGGTAACCATAATCAGAGATGTTTGGAACGGTCTAATGAAGAAGTTGGCAAAATATTGAGAGTCTCCAAGAAAATTTGTCTGCCCGTTATTGCAAAGATCAGAATTACAATCGCCAATCCTAAATTATCGAAACTGAAGTTCTGTATTTAGATACTTAAATTGCTAAGCCAATCTTCTTCTTACCATTCCATTAACTGTTTGTCTATTATTATATTCTAGCAGCAATAGAAAGTTTATTCAAGTTTAAGTTCGATTCAAGTTTTAGTTCCGCCGCTTAAGTTGACACAACTGGCACGATTTGATAAACCGAAATTATAAAAGAAAATATAAATAAATAAAATTGAATTTCTTGTGTGAAATATAATCTGATTAAAATCGAAAACTTAAATACAAAAGTATGAAAACAATCATTATATTCAAGTTTTAGATTTTATCTCACAGTTTTGAGTTAGGAAAATATTTATTATATAAATTGGATATTTCAAACTAAAACACAAAATAAAAAAGAAAAAGAAAAATCGAAATTCGTATATCATATTTTGCTCAGCTACTTTTGGTCAGTTGTTTTAGTATTAATTCGGTCAATCATTTATTTAACCATTTTGATCAATCATTTGGTCAATAATTTTTGTCCGTCAATTATTCTGTTACACGCCCAGTCATTTGCTCAATCAGTCAGGTTCAATCAGTCAGGTTCAATCAGTCATTTGATTAGCTATTGGATTACCCATCTCATTGGGTAATCATTTAATCGTTCACATAATCAAACATATTTGATTATGGTCAAACACTTATTTCAATTTTCCACTGTGAATGTCAAGTATCATAGATTAAGCCTGTATGTGTAATAGAGTATTTAAGTTATTAACTATTATTGTAAAGCTTATCAGCTACACTGATTAACGCAGCATAATTAGTTGGTGTGAGAGTTTCATTGATGAAATGGCCTACTAGAATTTATCTGTTGTCTGTTACCACGTCTCATTCAAATTGTATTCAAGTTAATGAGTTTTTTTCTTCTTCCAATTCATTTTTATTTTTAAAAATCTGATAGAACCTACAAAAGTGATGGTGTACAGGGACATAATTTACGATCGTTTATATTACTGTATTGAAATCGAACCATGCATGTTAAGTGAAGGTATCGAGGACTCACTGCAGTATGTGTATACATTGTTGACTAGCCACATGAAGCCACAGTTTTCTGTTTTACACAAACCTTGATGACCCACATGAAGATGAAGAAGACCTCAGTCGACATTGACTAATTAATGGTTTATATTAAATTACGAAATGTTTTATCCAGATAAGTCTCTCTTTTTGTCTCTCCATCACAGTAGCTTGAGTTGGATAAAATCGATAATCACTTCTTTCTTTCGCGATCTCAGCAAACTTAATCAATGTATCATATTAATATCAGAACGGTGGGTGGTAGAAATAGCATTTGATTAAATCCCGTGGGTATTTAGTTACGTCCCTTTATTTTTCAAGTTGATATCCCTGAATTAACTCAGCACAACTCCCCTAGGTGAAAAAAAAACTTGGTCTAATTGTTATAGTTTTTAATCTTCATTACTGTCTGATTGGGCAAACTTATGGTGCACCAGAGATATTGTCTTTCTGTCTGGTTGAGGACTATACTGCTCACTTTGACAATATTGCAATCCCTATATTTTGTACTCTCTCCCAACTTATTTCTCTCCACACAGTTGACTGTATTTGTTGTTCTATCGTTTAACCCAAGGTCAACCCTACTCAAGTACATCAATGATCAAAAATTCTCCTGTTTTGACCATTTTGTGAATTTTGATACCAATGTTTTGACCAACGTTTTCTTTTTATAAGGTGGTAGCGATTGGCTTAAGGGAGACTTGGTTGCTGTTTTCAGACAGGTCTAGCGACCACGTAGAAGCCACGGTCAAGGAGAATGTGGTATCTTCTGTCAAACATCGAGAGAACTGTTTCTTTGTATTTATTATTGATGCTATGCCTCCAAGCAATATATTTGGTCTAGTGAGGGTGTTGATGTTTCTGTAGGTACTTAAATATGTATGTATGTATGCATGCGTGAATGTATGTATGTATGTATGTATGTATGCATGCATGGATAGATGGATGGATAGATGGATGTATGTGTTTGTGTGTGCGAGTGTGTGTGTGTGTGTGTGTGTGTGTGTGTGTGTGTGTGTGTGTGTGTGTGTGTGTATGTGTGTGTGTGTGTACGTTTGCATGTTCATATGGAATGAATGTACGAGATATTGTTAAGATTTTATTATATGCGTTATAATCGTATTCTGAGGTTTTGTAAATGTGTTAGCTGTTTGGAGATGATTTTTCCATGTACTGGTAGGAACTGTGAGTTTGAGTTGGCCGTAACCACCAGTTATATCCTTCAAATATCCAGATAATCGTTTCTCTCTGAATATTTTTGTTTCATTGTATAGTCTGTCTATTCGTTTCGTCTATGTTCAAGCTGTGGTGAAGCGAAGTACGCTGTTTTGTGATCAATAATGTCACTGACATGTACGAAGGTTAATTCAGCTTGCTATACTACTCACCTTCATGTGTATGGCATTCTCCAGGACATAAATCGTGGAATTAATTGATTTATTAGAACACTTTAAAAACAATACAAATAATAAAACAGAAAACAGAGGCAAGAGAAACGGATTAACCCTGAGCCTCATTCCATGTTTGTTATCTCAGAAGCACTCACTTCAAGGAATCTCTTACTTACGCTATAAGATCCTCTACACAGAGATAAGTGAACAACATACAACCTACCTGTTATATAAAGAGTAACAAGTTTCACATATACAATATCATGTGCCTTCATAACACATGATATCAACCCTGTCTGGTAAAAGACATCTTGACAGTTATCTAAATCTGGAAGTTAGTGTCGATAGAAAGACCGTCGATAGGAACACCAGTAAGTTAGGTATTACAGAAGTAATATTTAAAGCATGTCTACAACCACAGTGTAACATCATGAATTTCTTAACTGCCAAACATCTTAAGTATCAATATCATAACTGAGACATATCCTTGTCAAAGTTGTGTGTCTCGCTTCAGCGCGTTGTAACAATGCCGGCATAGATCTCAGCTCAGTGTCTTTTGAAATACACTCCAAGTGTAAGACTTCTTAAGGTTAAATTATTGAACACATTTTTTTCTTTGCCTTACAATGTTAAGTGGTGACTTTTATAACCTAGCGTATTTTTATATGGAAATGGCATTGTTACAAGTAAATCAGAAAAATAAAATTAATATTGGAATGTGTTCGCCTATATACAACAACGTTATCTCTCTCCCCACACAAATATGTATTTATGTGTGTGTGTGATAATTTAATTTTTACATGTATGTAAAGTGTTATCTCAAAATGCAGCAATATTATCCCCTGCACACACCAATTTTTATATTTATATGTGTTTACAGAAAGAGAGCGAGTGAGAGAGATAACATTGTTGTATATAGATGAGGATTATCTCCTTCATATGTGCATATCATTATCCCTACATAAACATATGCTGTATCTATATATATGTAATAATGGTTTGTAATTTAGGTACAAGGCCAGGAATTTCGAGGGGCGGTCCTTATTCGATAACACCGATCCCCAGTATTTGATAGGTACTCTATTTTGTCAAACCCGAAACGATGAAAAGCAAAGTTGATGTCGACGGAATTTGAACACAGAACGCAAAGAGCGGGAACAAATACTGAAAAACGTTTTTTCACATACTCTAATGATTGAGCCAGTTCGCCGCCATGAATATATGTAATAATCTTTTCTACTATAAGCACAAGACCTAAAATTTTGGTGTTAGTCCACGCCAAATGTTTGACTGCTACTTATTTCATCGACTTGAAAAGATGAAAGCAAAGTCGATCACTGAGGAATTTGAACTCAGAACTTAAAGACGGGCTAAAAGCCGCTAAGCATTTTGTCCGGCACGCTAACGACTCTACCAGCTCACCGCCTTACATATACGTAGTAATACCACTCATGGCTATAAAGGCAGTGAGCTGGCAGAATCGTTAGCAAGCTGAACAGAATGCCTAGTGGTATTTCGTCCCTCCCACCAAATTTGCTGGCCCTGTGCCAAAATCTGAAACCAATATTAAACATAGTAATATACATCTATTTTTATAACTACATATACGTTATATGATATTTCTTAGTGTGCGATATGCTATCCGTATTCATGTAAAATATGTTGTTACTTTGTATGTGATATGTTATTCCAAACGTTTATGTAATAATGATGCGAAAAATGTAATATATCATCTACCTACGGCTTTAAACATTGATTAGTTAGCTAATTAAGTTTTAACTGTTTTAAGCACTAATTAGTTGACTAATTAACTAATTATCGACGCAGGCATAGCTGTATTGTTGAGAAATTCGCTTTGCTATCACGTGGTTTCGGTCTTCGTCTCACTGTGCCGCACCTTGGACAAGTGCCTTCCGCTATAGTCCCGAACCGACCAATGCTTTGTGAATGAATTTGTGAATGAATTAAACTATGTGGAATCCTGCCGCACGTGCGCGCATGTGTGTTGTGTGTTTGCATTACTGTTTCTGTTTGTCCCCACTCGACAGCTTGACAATCGATGTTGGTTTGTTTACGTTCCCTGTAACTTGGTGGTACAGCAATATGAGACCGATAGAATAAGTACCAGACATTTAAAAGTAAGTACTGGAGTTGATTTGCCTTCAAGGCAATGCTCCAGCATGGCCGCAATCCAATGACTGAAGCAAATAAACGATAAAAGAATTATGGTAATAAACTACATTAAATTACGACCTTTAGACTCATTTCTGAACTCTTCTCAGAACACAGTACTTCATCAAATAATTCTATATTTAACTATTGTCTGTACATGTTTAATCAATGTGCAATAGACAAATTAAAATAAGAATTCAGTAAACATGTTCGTATAGATAATAAGTTTAAGAGAAACTATGTCAACATCTTTGTAAATCTTCCCAAAACGGGGAGATAACAAGAGCTGGCGACGATAAGTCTTTGAAATTGTAGGAGGGAGACGGTAAGGCTTCGTATGACCTGCAGATGGTAAAGCTAGAGTTAACGATGTAATAAGACGTGGAGATGCTAAGACTTACAAATATTTCGTTGTGAAAAATGGCGACTGTAAGCTTCACACCGCCTCTACATCACTAGCCAAATATACAAATATCACACCACTGACACAATCTATTTCTACTCAGACCACCAGCATCATCACCACCAATAGACAGACTCTAAATAAAGGAACTGATACAAGAATGCTTTGTGAAATATCTGAAGAGTTTCTGCCTTTTTTTTTAATCTCTTTGATCGAATCATTTGTTGAGTTGTCACACGAAATCACAATATTAGACAGTTGACAATTAACCACTCACCTTTAATATAGACAACAGACACATCATGTTAACATTTCACCTTAAATGTTGAGATGAAATATGAAATTTTTCCTAAACTTTAGAACTAACTAATTGTTCTGAATATAATCCAATTTTCTTCGTTGGTCAGAGCCATCATATGATAATATTAAAGAATTCATACATCAGCTTCTCCTCTAGCAGTTGACTAATGTTTATTCCATTAAATTCTTTATCATATTGACAAGGCCAAACATGGCACAACCAATTACCATATGTTAATGGAAATCACATACAATTCCCAATTCTTACATAACTCCGAAAGCTATTGAGTTTGAATTCATTTTACAGGATCTTCTCAAATTTCAGCATTATTTCCTTTTCTATTTTCTGAATAAGAATAGCTGAATGATTCAACTCAAACATCTCGCATATTTCAGAGCAGAGGAAAATACTGTATTTTATATTTCAGTCGAACTGGTTTAGTTCAATTATTTTCTCCCTAATAAATATTTTATTCAAACATTCCTTGCCTTGCTAAAATTCTGACCCTTTCTAACATGTTCCGTTTCCTTTCCGGCGATAAAACTGAAACGATTCTAACCAATCAGAAACAACATTAACCTCACTCATTCAGTTATCCGTGAAACCCAGATTAAAAGGTTCTAAAGGAAATCTGACCATTGCCTCTCAATAGACTTAATCTCATAAATCAATAAACCGATAAATCAAAAATTCAACCTTCCAGGCTAACAACTGGTGGATTCATTTTTAACCATAAACAGGCAAAATTGATAATTTCTTTTATTAGTTGTAATATTAATAAATACTCTCTTATCAACTTTGCAAAATTTGTGTTGACGGCCTGCAAACCGTATTGCCTCTGCAGACTTAGATTGCCCATCGCTCTCTCTCTCTCTCTCTCTCTCTCTCTCTCTCTCTCTCTCTCTCTCTCTCTCTCTCTCTCTCACTCTCTCTCTCTCTCTCTCTTTCTCTCTCTCAAACACACGCTCACGCACGCACGCACACATACATATATGCACACACATAACCGCATACAGATACACACATATACACACACACAACCACACTCACATACACACACACAGACACACTCTCCCTCCTTTTCTCTCTTTCTCTTCCTCATTTCTTCCTTCGAGTCAGTGCCTCTCTTTATTTTTCCTTTCCATATCTTCTTTAAACAGAAAAATAAACACCTTAAGAGAGCTTCAGCCAAGACAACATTCCTAGGCATGTCATCACTCCGAAATGCAAACGACCGATGCCAGAAAGAGAAATTATGGGGTTTTATAAAACATTCTCTCTAATACTCGTGCCTCAACGAAATATCAAGATTCTCATCTTTGAAGTGATTCTAATATATCTTCTAGTTTAACATCACCAAATGGCACTTTACTTTCTTTAATGGGGACCTCGGTTTCAATTATTGGCACCAGGCTCCTTAGTGGAGAACATATATTGTTGATGGGTATTTTCTCACCCCCAAACCATTCTTTTCACTAGCCATTCTAATCTATATGTGTCCATCCGAGACAGCTGATCAAGTGACCGATACATCTTGCAAGTCTTTTCCTTCATATCTTTCACACAAGCAAAAGCTGTAACCCAACATCCTTAAGACGATCCACACCTGTATTGCAACCACGTGGACAAAGAACACTTGAAGGAACGCATTCACCAACAACTGGGAGGTGGTTATTCATCATACACCAACAGATGGAAGGTGGTTCTCCAACAAAGTGGGAGGTGATTGCCCTTCATTCGCCAACAAGTGGGACGTGGCTACCCGTAAGATCACATTCAAATAAAGGATAACGTTTATGTGTCCAATAATCTACAACACACGCACTCACACACACATACACGCACATGCACTCACATGTACATACATATACACACACATACACACGCATACATACTGCTACGAACAGTCACACGTATACAATTACGCGCAGGCACATACATGTACATGCATACACACAGTCAGGCAGAAATACACATAACATACTCGTATGCACCCAAACACATAAAGACACACGCACATACACGCACACTCACTCATAGGCCCACCACAGACACATATCCGTGAACACACACACACACGCACGCACACACACGCACACACACGCGCGCACACACACACGCACACACACACACACACGCACGCACACACACTCACGCACACACACGCAAGCACGCGCGTTCGCAAGCGCGTGCGCACACGCACACACTTCCTGCAGACTATTCCTTTACCAAGAAGCCGCGTTAATCCAGCACTCACTAAGATGACTACTAGAATCTTAAATGATTTAATCCTAGATTAAAACATCTTTCATTGCTCTTTATCCTGCAGCCCATAAGTGGCATCCACATGCAACAAGGCAGCTCATGCAATACACTCACTCCTTCTATGTAGAAGAGCCTTGGAGACAACATCTAAGGAGGTCATAGTAACCGCATTCAACAGCATAAAAATCCATCGCCACACATATCTAGACAAAAATTTCGTACTACAATGTCTCTATACTCACCTAAGCCCTTCGCTTCCTATAGGGCACAGGCCATCGATGACTTTTCTCTACTGTTCTCAATTCTGAGCTGCTCCCTTCTGAGTTACTCCCTCAGTATGGAGAGGGGATACCTCTGATGAAAATTCTTCCTCTCACAAGTGTTGGTTTTAAATTGTCATCAATGCTTCTGTAATTTTGCTTTTCACTAATTAAGAATGTTAGCCCTACAGAGACTTATTTTTACCTCGAGGTAGAAGGGGTCAATATAAGTCTGGCTGAAGGTGGCGTGCCAGCAGAATCGTTAGCACGCCGGACGAAATGCTTCGCTGAAGTTCGTCCGTCTTTATGTTTTGAGTTCAAATTTCGCCGAGGACGACTTTGCCTTTCATCTTTCGAGGGCGATAAAATAAGTACCAGTTGAGCATTAGAGTCGATGTAATCAACTTACCCCCATCCCCCAAATTGCAGGCCTTGTGCTAAGATTTGAATCCAATATTAGTCTGGCTGCTATCCTTTGACTTGTCCAGCCTCGGGCTCCTACCAAAGGCATGCGCTCCGCTGGAATACCTCTTAGAGTCATTGTGATACACAAGGCACCACATCACAACAAGAACTGGACTTTGTGGTGGACAGAGTTACTCTACAGAACAGTGAAACGAACAAATGATGAGTCCTTAAAATGTCAAGTAATATTTCATTGTCATTGTATCTTGTTAAATCTCCATCCGAAATATTAGGACATCTCTTCAGAAGAACAGAATATTTCGGTTTTATCAGTTGCTGACTCTGAAAAATTCATATGTGACCTCACAATAAAATAATATTCACATAGTTTGGCTATTCTGCTAAAAAAGGCAAGTATCAAACCTCATCCAAAGAAGACCACTGAATTGTTAGGAAAAGACTTCTTCATCAATATGCTACAACCCCAAGCTAAACACTCGTACTCTCTCCTTTCAATAGATTTGTCGCTTCTCCTCTCGCTGTCACTACTATTTCCTACCTACCACATCTTTCTCTAAACACACTGTCTAACTATTCCTCTCTCGATTAACCATAAACGACTATGCAATCTTTACAATAGTTTTTTTTTTCCTGCGGATGTCGAGCAATAAAACGTGGAAAGTGGATCTACATACAAAGGTCCTAGTTGATGTTCTCTCTTTTGATTAATTCATTTTTATTTAAATGAACGTAGTGCATATGATCACAGCCCATAGCCCACAACATAAGGACAAGCTTCATATGTTACTATAAAGGATTAATAGAAATATATTTTATGGTAATGCGGCGGGTATGTTGTATTTTGTTCAGTCCTTTACGGTATTGTGGAGTGATGTGTGTGTGTGTGTGTGTGTGTGTGTGTGTGTGTGTGTGTGTGTGTGTGTGTGTGTGTGTGTGTGTGTGTGTGTGTGTGTGTGTGTGTGTGTGTGTGTGTAGAAGGGGAAATTAATTGCTCCACTATGTGTATGGTTTTACATCCTATTTTCATTTATTTGATGTCGAAGAAGGGACAGTAACCATGGCACGACCACGGGGGACTGGCGACTTTGATGACTGGTGACTTTATTCTGCAGTTGGGCAGCTGTCTGAAAAGTATGAGCCGGTAAGGAATTCCTAAAGACCGACATTCTAGGGAGGAATAATTGGCTGTAAGGGTTAGTGGTTACTACAATGTGGGAGTTATTGAGGCGAAAGGCGACTGGCTAAAAGAGTGATATTCAGTGTTGTGGAGTAGTGTGACAAGTCCTCTATTGTGTTGTGGAGTGGAATATATGGTTTGTTGTGGTATGGGGAAACTGTTCTGCTTTGATATGAAGTGTTGACAGAAACTGAGCGAGAGTATTGCGTACGAACCTTGCGGTCTCTCCAATACCGGTGAGCTTGGTGTTAAAATTCTACGTAAATTGTAGCACATCAACACCTACTAGACAAAATGATCTGAGTGGAGTTTCCAGAAAGCCAATGTTCTGGACATGAACGATTTGGTATAGTGGTTAGTGCTGGGAAAGGGTGGATGGATGGACCAAGGACTTAGAGGTAGAAGGCAGAAGGTGAATGGGTTGGAGTGAGTTATAGAGATATGATAACAGCCAACTCCAAGAACAAAATCCATTACAGTAGCAGTAGAAAATACATAAATCTTGAAAGCCAGAGACTGGAGTGAATCTGTTAGTGACTGGTTTCAAATTTTGGCAGAAGTCCAGCAATTTCAGAGGAGAAGGTAGGTCGATGTAATCGATCCCAATATTCAACTGGTACTTATTCTATCGACCCCCGAAAGGCAAAGTTGACCTCGGCGAAATTTTAATTCAGAATGTGAAGACGGACGAAATGCTGCTAAGTATTTTGCCCAGCGTGTTAACAATTCTGCCAGTTCACCACCACGAATCTGATTGAACGTCAATCAGACAAGTGGTCCTTCTCTTGATACAATTCAAGAAGTCTATGTGCAGAGCAGCAACACCGTTCCAGATGTAGGAACAGTACTCCTTTGTGAAACTCACTTGAACCTTGTAGAATTTCAGCAGTTATGGAGATCTGAAATATTTGTGACCCTAAAAGGAAGAGTTTGTCTTTGCGATGCGGTCCTAGCTACGCCAAGGATGTGAATTCACCAGGAGCAACTGCGTGGGTTGTAGCTGACTGCTGTTCATGTTTAGTAGGTATATAGTGGTGTTTTATGAGTGGTGTTTATTTCTTATTAAAAAAGACATGGTTGACATAGTTTCCTGAAGGTCTGCGCATACGAAATTAGTGTAGGCATAACGTGTGGTTATGTGTAAGTTACGTATCGATGATGGAAAGTTACAGAGGAATGACAAGTCATGTCATTAGCAGAATAAGAGTGAGAGGTATAGGGTGCAGTGAAAAGTAGGATATTGATGAGGAAGAGAATTGGGGAGAAAACCAAACCCTGGGGAACGCCAGAGTTGATTGAGAGTGTGGTAGAAAATGCTCTGTCAAGATATAGTGCGGTAAAATAGGCAACTAACAATCCAAGAGATGAAAGATGGGTGGGGACTGAAGACAGGAAGTTTTGATAGATTTGTGTGATAAACACATTCAAAATATTTGCTGGGATCTCGAGGAACAACATTGCCTTCGCCGATTGCCCACTAGTGATTAACATAACAGGGTAGGTCGTCAGGGAATCTTGCTCTACACGAACTATAGTAGTGGTTACTGGGGAAAAAGAAAGAAAAGGGCTAGTAGGAGAGAGAGGGGTAGAGAGAGAGACAGAGAAAGACAGAGAGAGACAGAGGCAAACAGAGAGAGACAGAGGCAAACAGAGAGAGACAGAGGCAAACAGAGAGAGACAGGCAAATAGAGGCAGACAGACAGACAGACAGACAGACAGACAGACAGACAGACAGACAGACAGGCGAGCAGGCAGGCAG
>NC_068986.1:82024675-82025956 GCF_001194135.2 Octopus bimaculoides | reverse complement strand
ATATAATAAGCTGCTACAGTAGAGATGATAGTATGGGTGGTTGATAGAGTGCTCATAGTATAGTGAGCTGATAGAGTGATGATGATAGTATGGGTGGTCGATAGAATGGTCATAGTATAGTGAGCTGATAGAGTAGTAATGATAGTATGGGTTGCTGATAGAGTGGTCATTGTATAGTGAGCTGATAGAATAGTAATGATAGAATGGGTGGTTGATAGAGTGGTCATAGTATAATGAGCTGATAGAGTAGTGATGATTGTATGGGTGGTTGATAGAGTGGCCATAACATAGTGAGCTGATAGGGTAGTGATGGTAGTATGGGTGGCTGATAGCGCGGAAAAATTTCCAATGTCAGTAGATCGAAAAACAGAAAACAGCAGGTCAGACCACCCTGACATAACTGCGGTGGAAGTTGTGATGGTAGTAGCAGCGGCGGCGGTGGTGGTGGTGGTGGCTATGATAATGTCGGTGATGGTGGTAGTGGTGATGGTGATGGTGATGGTGATGATAGTGGTAGTGGTGGTAGTAGTGGTGGCGGCGGTTGTAATTGCTGTGGTGGTCGGTGTTATTGTACTGGTGGGTGAGGTAGGGGGTGGAAGGTCGATTTGTTAATGTTGAGAGTTAGAAAGAAAGACACAGAAAGAAGAGGGAGAGGGATAGATAGATAGATAAAGAGAAAGAGAGAGGTGCTTGAAGAGGGAAGAGGAAATATTGTAAGAGAGGGAAGAGAGACAGTGATAGAGAAAGAGAGAAAGAGAAGAGGAAAATGCAAGGTGCGTTAGAGGGGGAAAAGGAAAGACCGAGAGGGGGAGGTCAGAATAGAAGGCAAAGGAAGGGGAGAGACCAGAATAAGGTAGTTGTTGATTTGATGTTTGGGAGTCTGGTGGGATTGTGTTTATGTGCATGTATTGTGTATGTGTGTATTTGCGAACGCGCGTATATATGTGTGAGTGTGTATGTCTGTGTGTACGTATGTATGTGTGTAAGCATGGCTGTGTGTCTGAGTTGATGTGTATATTAGAGTGTGTACGTATGTGTCTGTGTGTTGGTGTGCATGTATGCATACATGTCTTAGTGTCTGTGTATATGTGTATACATTGCATATATGTATGTGTGTGCATGTGTGTGTGCGTGCACATGTATGTGTGTCTAAGTATGTTTCTGTGTAAGTGTGTTGATGTGTCTAAGTATGTTTCTGTGTCTGTGTGCTAGTGTGCCTGTGTGTACATACGTGTCTGAGTGGCTCTGTATATAATATATATATATATATATATATATATA
>NC_068986.1:82021418-82024169 GCF_001194135.2 Octopus bimaculoides | reverse complement strand
AGAGAGAGAGAGAGAGAGAAAGAAAGAAAGAAAAAAGAAAGAGCGAGGAGGAAGAGAACAGAGATGATGTATGTGTAGTTATCTTCGACCAATCAATAAAGATATGTTGGCAGTTGGATGTTAGAGTTTAGCCCCAAGCCAAACTAAGTGGACAAGCTTATGACCAAAGGCATTCTAGCCATGACTACCTCATCATTTTTTCAGTATTTACGACCACATTATGTAATGTTTAAATTCTATATTCTAGGTTGTGGCATGAGGGATACTCACCTCCTATTTCTAGCAGATCAATCGATCATGGAATAACTCTGTAGTTCGATATATACACACACAGAATGTGAAAGCGGGGAAAAGAAGCGGTAAGTAGATATAGAAAGGACTGCTTAGACTGTTCTCGAAGCTCCGAGACTAGCGTCGTTCATACTTGCCTCTAACTCGTTACAGAATACGACGCTTGTCTTGTTAACCGATGGCGTTGCCCAGCTACTACAGTGCTGTGAGTGCCTGGCAAAATTCTTCATGCCAGATGCCCAGAATAATTCCTTCTACTATAAGCACGAGGCCTGAAAATTTTGAAGGGTGGGGCTAGTCGATTGCATCTACCGACCAGATCTTCTCTGGTACGTATTTTATCGACCTCGAGAGGATGAGAGGTTAAGTCGGCCCCAGCAGAATTTGAAGTCAGAACGTAAAGCTGGAAGAAACATCGCTAAGCATTTCGTTCGGCATGCTAACAATCCTATAGATCCCAGCCTTAATAATAAGTTATTTAAAAGCTACATCTACCCAAACCGTTGGTGTTAGTACAAAATACAAAATGTAACACAATGTGGGAAGGTTTACTTTAAATCGTATACAAAGAAAATAACAAGAAATAATTTTTTTTAAATACCCAGAAAAAGTCCCCAGTAGAAAAAGGCAGCATCTTAGTTCTAAAGGTACAGATCAGTATACTCTGACCAGTAAAGGAAGATGCTTTTCCCAAGCTCTCATTCTTCAACCTATAGTTACATGCTGAATGTATCACCGCTCAATCAGTTCGCGTTTATCACACTCACCTGCATTTCAATAAATCTAAGGTATACAACGACTACCTTTTCACCCTCTCATTCCTTTTCAAATGGAACTTGGAAAAGTCGATGGGGTTTTTGCGGAAGAGAAAAGTGCCTGTCTTCAGTCCTTTCACAACACTTCTTTCATCATAGCCACCTGACAAGAAAAACTTCCTGTCCTTCCTGACCAAAAGAAAACAGTGGACGATCTTGATGGCGGACTCGTCTTAACCTCAACAACAATTGTTCGACAAAATTCCACGAGTCAGCAATGCTCGGACACAACGTGTGCAAGCAGAGCGGTTTCGTTGCTTTGCACATACTTCAGACATACTTAATTGATGGCACTTTTGTGCCTGTAAAATTTATCTCTAACCGGTAATACCTTTCCTCTCTAAGAGCAGTCCGATGAATAATTTCTGCAAATTATCCTTAGTACATGGACCAAAATTCTCCAGAGTAAACCTGCCGTTTCATTCTTGCGGATACCTAGAACGTTGCCGCTGTTCCTCACCATTAGTCTTCTATATTATGCTAACGGCTAGGTTCCACCGACCGCACTACGTGACTAGTAGAGTGTTGTGCGCATTTAATAATATTCCTGACGTCAGGTCTTCTCTTGACATGGGATGGAAACTCTGTCGAACAGATGAGCTAACTACTATAGTAGCTGCTAACTACTTAGTAGTTGAGATTGGCATCAGAGTCCACCACAGTCCCTGGTCTACCAGACATGGTGACAGTTAATAAATTGCCACCGAGAAACCGCAAATAACGGCTTAGAATAGAGCAACGCGCCTTTTCCAGACTGTTAATACTAAATTGTGACTTTGTTGTGATGTCACGCCTTTGTAACCAGCGTTCATAGAACATCTTTTGTTCCTTCGTGCCTGGAGAAGACATTAGATCCAACAGCGCCTTTCAGAATGAAAAATATATGCGAGAGGTTATTTCTACAGCTAGAATTTTAATTGTTATTTTTCCCGATTTCTAATTTATTCACTATATTTTTCCTCATTTTTTTTCTTTTTTTCTAAAATCTATTTCATTCTACTTTAAACGCCTACTTTAGTGTACCCTACCACTGTTTTTTATGGATCACTCCTAATCACCTATCTAGTTCGTTAATCCGGTCACTACAGGTTTTGCGTAACAAGAGATGATACGTTTAGCTTCCAGTTATCAGGTCTCTCCCATTGCATTTGAGAGAATCAACCACGCAGATTAAACATGTGTGTTATATGTAGCCATCTGGCTTTATTTGTGCTCACACTACACTAAATCTGTCTGCCTACATTCGCTTAGTCGAGAAATCCAGTCGGTATTTGTCACACAATTGGAACTGTTTTGGTCAGTTAGCTCCTTTCTGACGAATATCCCAATGTGCGTCTAAAAGACAATTCCTGTCTCTCACTTGCTCTAAAGATCATTCACTCTCCTGAGCGTTTCAAAATATTTAAATAAATATTTAAATATTCGGGGCATAATCGCCACAAGTCTGTTGGCATCCACCAATCCTGAGGGATTAAAAAGCGAAATTGCCCTAGGCTTCGGAGGAATTTGTACTCAGAACGTAAAGAACCGGAAAAATATCGCAGATATTTTTTCCAACATTATTACGATTCATAGCGCTCGTACACACACACACACACACACACACACACACACACACACACACACACACACACACACACACACA
>NC_068986.1:82018816-82021213 GCF_001194135.2 Octopus bimaculoides | reverse complement strand
TGTGTGTGTGTGCATGTGTGTGCGTGTGTGTGCGCGTGTGATACATACATTAATTTTTACAGCGAAATACACTTGTTTGGATATCCCATGTGACGGTCTCTCCTTAAATTTTTCTATAACAAAGAAGTAGCTTCTTTTACTTCTCAACGATAAACAAATAATGTTATTTGAACGCCCAACGCCCGTGCGTCTCGTCTCCTGTGGTGTTCTCACAGTTATCCAGATATTTCAATTCATATATTTTCAATCACTTTTGGATATCATCCGTAAGATATGAGTTACATCATATCCCGTATCCTCTTCTGAAAACTGACATATATTTCAGTTGCCATGGAAACACAGGAATCTGTGAATTGACTGATTGACTAAATGAAAAAAGTGGATGAATGAAGCAAAAGATATTGAAATAAAGATGGCGTGTTATGGTGATAATTTTAATAAATTGAAATATCGCTGATAGTGAGCGCCGTAGAGAGGAAGTTGCCTTGTATGATTTCCATTTCTGGAAATTGTTGTTTAGCCCTAGGACATCGCTGGTGAATGCACGTGCCTTAGTGATTAGGGTAATCGGCTCACGATTGTAAGGTTGTGAGTTCGATTCCTGACGTCACATTCTGTCCTTGAGAAAGACACTGCTTCTCGTTGCTCTAGTCCACTCAGCTGGGCAAAAATGAGTACTACCTTCTAGTCAAAGGGCCAACCTTGTCACATTCTGTGTGACGGTGAATCTTCCTGAGAATTACATTAACAAGTACACGTGTTAGTGGAGTACTCAACCACATGCACGTTAATTTCAAGATCATGTTATTCCGTTGATCGGATCAACTGGAACCGACGAAGTGCCAGTTTTAGGTCAGCGTTGGTACCGAACAGATCCATAATAAATGGCATTTCAGTCGAAACCATACCACTTTTCTTTTAGACATGGTTATTGTAGACTACATTTTCCAGTGTGTCCTTCTAAATTTAAGAAAACTGCTATTTCTCGCATGTCGAGTAATTGCATATTCACTACCTTGTTGGATCACATACCATATAGTAATTGTTGATGTTGCTGTTGTTTCTTAGACCCATGACGGCCTAAACTAGCAGACTTATGATCGAAGGTTTCTAGCTGTGACCATCACACCTTTAATGACTACCTTACATAAAGTACCCTTCCTTTTAAAATGGTAGGCTGTGATTTGTGGTAAAATTAGTGCCGATTTCTATCAGCTCAGATAACATCCATAGAAGTGTTTTCGATGATTCGCTCTATACCTAAAGCTTATATCATATGGTATATCCAGTATGTGTGAATGCGCGTAGCCTAGTGATTAGAGTTTTGAGCTGACGATTATAAGATCGTAGGTTCGATTCCTGGGTGGTGCTTACACTTTGGGTCTCTTTTTGCCGAACCACTAAATAACAGGGACGTAAACATACTAACACCGGTTGTCAAGTGGCGTGGCAAGAGAACAAACACAGACACAAAGACACTCTCTCACACACACACACACACACACACACACACACATTCACACACACACACACACGAGGGTCGGCGAAAACATTCATAGGTTGACCAAAATACTTTCATAGAATGTGACCAAATGAAGTTTATTTTTCAATATAGTAATCCCCCTTGCGGACCACGTCTTCCACATGTATATATGGATTCCAATCGGTTATATTTGGTCCGACATCTGGTCTGAAGATGACCTTCTCTCTTGAGACACTCTAAAGAATCAAGAGCAATTCCGCTCCACCTCTAGGAGGGCCATGAAAAACAGTTTAGGCGACGGCCATCAAGCAGGAAAATCCATGTTCTAAAAGCGCAGTCAACATATATGGGATGGAGGAGTAGATTAGTTATTCAGTTATTTACTTGTAAGTCATGAGGTCAACTCTATTGAAGGGATTTCGTTGTTTCAGTTCAAAATACTTTATTCTACGTCGTTTCAGGTGTTTTATATAACACTTTAGCAGCTGAACTAACCTACTTCAAGAGAAATTTAAAGGAGAAACAGTTATCCACAGAAAGTTATGCATGGGTACACATCCTACAAGCTACAGAATGCTAACAACATTAACGGGAATAATAGATTTTCCTGGACTTGTGATAGATACATTATATCCTATCAAAAACGATTCGCCTTCCGTATTCAGAAATGAAAGATTGCTACTAAAAACCTGATCCACAAGAAAGATTAGGATGTTTTTAGATCTACATGTTATAAAAGCAAATGTCGATTGCACGGTATCAGCTTGGAAGACATTACTAACATCATCAACTGTCCAAAAATGTCCCCAAACACGCAGAGTAATAATGAACGTTCGTGTACTACAGTCGTATAAATACATACATACATACATCGCATATATATATATATATATATATATATATATATATATATA
>NC_068986.1:82018466-82018806 GCF_001194135.2 Octopus bimaculoides | reverse complement strand
AGATAGATAGATAGATAGATAGATAGATAGATAGATAGATAGATAGATATATGTATGTATGTATGTATGTATATATATATATATAAACAATATATGAGTATATGCATACATATGTACATGTATGTACATACCTTCATCTACATGTAAATATAGATACATATTTGGTACATGACGTTGCAAAAAAACATAGACAAAATGATAAACAAGGTACAAAAAACAAGCAGGCCACATAGAGGACATATTCTTCATCAGCTGCCACCATTAAAACACTGGCGTTTCGAAGAGTTAGGGCAGGACGCATCGTTATATATGTATATATATGTATATATATATATATATA
>NC_068986.1:82009394-82016597 GCF_001194135.2 Octopus bimaculoides | reverse complement strand
TGTGTGTGTGTGTGTGTAATTACATATACATATACATTACATGTGTGTGTGTGCGCGCGCACATACGTAGATGTATATACATGTGTATACATGTTAATACATACACGTACACGTATATACATACACACATTATATGTCAAATTGAAGTATCTAAATGCTAAGTAGTATTTTGTCAATGTTTCTAATGAATAAGAGATCAATTTAGACAAGATTCGATCGGTTGGCAGAGTTTTATGAGATTTGCTAATTTTCTCAGGAATATTTCAAGAGAAATAATAATGTTTAAATTGTTGGTGTTAATACTTTTCTTCCAGACATTTTAGTAATGTCTGTAATGTATAAAAACCGTAAATATTTGTTGTTAAATTAAGATGTGAAACACTGATCCGAGAAGAAAATTACTTAATCAGCTGGAAATGGATATTGACGGGGCGAAGTAACTGTGGCTAGAAACCGTTGGGATGGAAGAAAGTTAGATATTAGCATTGCATTGTTTGATTTCGCTACCATGACAACGAGCAAGTTGAGGCGTTTCATTACATCGAAGGTCTGTTTCACCACTACAAGTGTTTATACGCGACAAAAACTGCAGTAGCGCCAAGTATTGCATTTACAGCAATAATTCACTACGAGAGTTTGATGGTCGACTTTGCTGTGAGATATTTAAATGAGGTGTTTCATTAAACAAACCCGAACACTGACCTGATGTTTGCCATTTGGTTGGTGTAGAACAAATAATCTGTACAATACATTCGCCAAACATCTGCGCAGTTAATTAATCATGGTCACTGCACACTGCTTGTCTGTAGCTAATCAAACCATGCTATTCAACTGAACATCCTCTTCTGCTTCACTGATCATAAGAAATGCAAACATTAAGTCAACCAAATGATAACGTATTCTTCGAGCATTTCACAAGCAATTTAAGATGATTTAACCGGATTAGTATCGCCTGTGCATCTAATATTTGGTGGTGTAGTGGTACTGTGATAGGATTTGTGGTGATTGCGGCAGTGATTATAGTTGTGGAGGAATGGTAGTATGACGGAGTGGTGATGTATCCATACAGTGAATTGTAATGTATTGTACAGTGCAGTAGCATGGGGAAAATGTAAGTGATGTGGTGATATTTTAGTGGAGAGGTAGGGTAAGAAGTGGTGTCGGGGTCGGGTGAGTTTCGTATTTATGAATCTGGAATGTTGAAATAACAAAAGGAAGTAAAATGCTCATCTGAAATATGACTAACTATAAAAAAAAATAAGAAATCTGGGGTTTGGAATTAATAAATCATATTCTTTGAGAATCACATTTGTCTGAGTCGATAACGTGTTGGACTGTAAACAGTCGAAGTTTCGTACCCCAGCAAATGCAAAGCGCAGCTGTATCTATAGACAAACTATCATTTAGTTCTCCCTAACTTAATTTACTTAACTATAAACACACACCAAGTCTATGGGAAGGTACCCTTTATACATCACACCTGTGGTAAGTTACACTTTCTACACTATGTCGATGGTATGGCACCCATTATATATACACAGTATATAAACTGCACATGATACACCATGTCTAAAGAAATCTCTCGCACGCTCCAATAAGATCATTAACGGTTTATGTTTCACAAATTATCTTCAACTGTTAATATATTGTGACATGTAACGTGCTATGATATATCATATATTGTAACAAGCCGTAGCATATCATAGCACGCTACTTAGCACGTAGCATATCATACCACGTTATATAGCGCAATATCCTGCAATCTGCCGTAAAGTGATATAACAAGGTATAGCATACTGCAACTTTGTGTAACGTACCTAATCTATCTCAAGACATAACACGCCATAAGATGCTGTACCATATCGTAACATACTGTAACGTAACGTAATATATTGTAACGCCACGTCATCTTCTGCACAAGGTGGTTGCGTGAACAAGTTAACAGAGAAACGATTGAAACATTTTAGAATTAAAAAATATAACACTTCTAATGACCACCTTTTTTCTATGTCATTTATACACTTCATCATACTTCATTCTTTCTTCATTCATCCCATGAAGTGATGCACTTGAAGGCAAATAGCTCAGTGGCTAGAGCATCGGGCTCACAATCATGAGGTAGTGAGTTCGATTCCCGGACCGGACTGTGTGGTGTTCTCGAGCAAGACACTTTATTTCACGTTGTTTTAGTGCACTTAGCTGTAGAAATGCGTTGCGACGTCGCTGGTTCCAAGCTGTATCGGCCCCTTTGCCTTTCTTTTGGACAACATCGGTGGCATGGGGAGGGGAGGCTGGTATGCATGGGCGACTGCTGGTCTTCTATAAACAACCTTGCTCAGACTTGTGCCTCGGAGGGTAATCCCATAGTCATTCATAACCGAAGGGGATCTTTACTGTTTATCCTGTCTAGACACCATACAAGTCCAGCTATCACACATGTCAACGCATTTTACATGTACAACCACTTTGTTTCACCACCCACTTTTCATTACCAAGCCACCAATGATGCAGTCGTCTGCTTGTGTGAAATAAACGTAACTAACTTCATGTAGATATTACCCAAAGATAAACTTCTCATTTACTATCACTTATTCTCCACCATCATGTTTACTATTTGCCTCTCCAAAATATTTTCGTCCACGCTTGTTTTCAGACTTTATTCAGCCCTCGTTTCATACGTTCTGAATAATATAAAGCTTCCCTTTATAAATCCTAAGTTATTCCGGTGGTGGGAAAAGAAATTGGAATTGTGTATCATATATGATGCATGGACGCCAGGCAAATAAATCCTGTATATTACATGTGACACACAGGACAGGCAAATGGGTTAATTAAGGCCATTTGCAAACCAATAGCGATTAACTCCCCTTCTTTACCATCGGCTTAACTGAGCCAGTTCCATGCAGGTATGACAACGGAATCCTAGGAAATTGGTGAAGGTTTACGTTAGCAACAATAATAAAAGAGACTTTTTTAATATCAGTAATTACAGTTATCACGAGGACTGAAAAAACATTAACGACTCAACCCACATTTGAGCGTACTGCATCAAAATGCCTTGAATCGTAACGTCACCTTTTACCATTACCGAAGTTACTGACGTTCAACAAACTCTCCTGGATTTACCATGTCCACACACCAGCTTTATCTTTCTAATTGCCAAATTAGAAACCCTAAAATAGCTGCAGAGAAATTATTTCAAAATTTCTTTTATTCTGATTTTATATTCCATCCTAATTTTCGGTGCTGAACACTTAAATTTTTTTATTCTTGAGCTTTTTTACGCATGCGCTGTTGAGATGTCACTTTTCACAGAAACGCTACATGAAACAAAAGCACTTTTGTCTCTTATTTGCTTGTCAACGATAATAATGGTGCGTTTACAATTCAATTAGGTTGATTTTTGCATAATTTTCCCATTTACACATGCACAGTCTGGAACTAAACGATTTAGTCATATAAGCGACTTACACTACCACGTCACCTCTTCTATCACATCACAAATACAACTACCACCATCATCATTATCATACCAGCACCGCAACCACCACCACCACCACCACCACTACCACCACCACCGCTGCCGCCGCAGCCGCCACCACCACCACCACCACTACTATCTCCGCAACACGACGTATACAACTACTACCACCAACACAACACCACTACCACCATCACTACAACGCACTGCTACCGCTATCATCAAACTTCTTACCACATCACCACCACACAACCACCGCTATCGTCCATCAGTTACTACCACAACACCAGGACCAACGTTAGAATCACTGTCGTCATCCACCACACTATCACAGTCACCACAATACCACCACTATCACTACCATCTCTACTACAATCGTCATATCCACCACTACTACCGCCACCATCACTATCACTACCACAACTAACAACCTACTAACACTGTAACCAACACTACTGTCACAAACACCACTACCACCACAGCTACTTTCACTACCACCGACTACCACCACTACAACGACCATCTGCCACGATTATCCACCACCATCACCACTACCACCACCATACACCACCATCCACTATCTTCCACCACCATCCACCATCATCCACCACCATCACTACTACAACTACTTCCACAATCAGTACAACTAGTACCGCCACCACTACTATCTCCATCACTATTTCTACTACTACCACCATTACCGTTACTATCAGTATCAATATATCAACCACTACTACCATCACTCTCACTTCTATTATCTACAACCAACACAACCAGTGCGACCATCAACACTATCACCATTACCACTACCACTACCACCACTAACACTATCAACTCTATCACCATCATGGCCACCATCTGCACCACTCAAACAACCACAACCATGTCACTACTACTACAACCGTTACCACACTGATACCACCACTACAACAATATCTCGTTATCCAATATGGATTTCAAATTTTAGCACATGGTCAGCAATTTCTGGGGAGGGGTTAAGTCAATTACATCGACCCCCAATGCTCAACTGGTACTTATTTTATGAAAGGCAAAGTCGACCTCGGCAGAATTTGAACTCAGAACGTAAAGCCAGACGAAACGCAGTAAAGCATTTTGCCCGACGTGCTAACAATTCCGCCAGCTCACTACTCTTCTCGTAACCCAATATTTGGCACAAGGCAAGCAATTTTGAAGGAGGGGATAATTCAATTACATCGACCTCCAGTGTTCAATTGGTACTTATTTTATCGACACACATAGGATAAAAGACGAAGTCGACCTCAGCAGAATTTGAACTCAGAACATAAAGACGAACGGAACGCCGCTAAGCATTTCGCCCCGCATGCTAACGTTTCTTATTTCTCTATTGCCCACAAGGGGCCAAACATAGAGGGGACAAACAAGGGGATTAAGTCGATTACATCGACCCCAGTGCGTAACTGGTACTTAATTTATCGACCCTTAAAGGATGAAAGGCAAAGTCGACCTCGGCGGAATTCGAATTCAGAACGTAACGGCAGACGAAATACTGCTAAGCATTTCGCCCGGCATGCTAATGTTTCTGCCAGAATGCCGCTTTGGCGTGCTACTAGTTCTGCCAGCTCGCTGTCCTTCTCGTTATCCAATATTAAAACTAAAACTAGCTGGTCATGTCAGAATATTGATAGAATATTGGCAGAAGATTCCACATTCTACCCAAATTCCTCTCACCAATATTGTGGTAGAATAGATAGTATGGGGAGCATCACTCAGTTGTCATATTTGTTGATATACGTATTCTGTACTTGCTGTCTGTTTTCTGTCTTTTCTATGGCTAATCTAATGGCTTCTGCTCCTCAGATGTGGCTGGTATTGTACATCTGCAAATCAGGTACCCCCATCCCACATGTCTCTCCACCTCACGTCATTTTTATTTTTGCGTTCAACCCTCGTATTAAGCAATAATTAAGGCCGCCCAATACTTCTTTCCTACATTTGTTGCTGTTGGCACTCCGTCGCTTACGACGTCGAGGGTTCCAGTTGATCCTATCAACGGAACAGCCTGCTCATGAAATTAACGTGCAAGTGGCTGAGCACTCCACAGACACGTGTACCCTTAACGTAGTTCTCGGGGATATTCAGCGTGACACAGTGTGACAAGGCTGACCCTTTGAATTACAGGCACAACAGAAACAGGAAGTAAGAGTGAGAGAAAGTTGTGGTGGAAGAGTACAGCAGGGTTCGCCACCACCCTCTGTCGAAGCCTCGTGGAGCTTTAGGTGTTTTCGCTCAATAAACACTCACAACGCCCGGTCTGGGAATCGAAACCGCGATCCTATGACCGCGAGTCCGCTGCTCTTTCCTACATCACGACTAGAATTCTCCTCCTGTTCATGTCTTTCCCGTGAGTTTTGACCTTCAAGAGTTTAAACGGATGACTAACATCATTAATCCGATCAGTCTAAATAGCATGCAGGGGTTATGAGCTCTTCCCTTTCCTCTTGATTCAGTTAGTAAAGAAATATAACTAAGTAACAGGAAATATATTGGTTTCAATATTTGATTGCGTCCTTTACGTATTCTCACCGAGACTAACATCATCTGAGATCGATAAAATAAATTTATCTCAATCAATGACGCCTTGTATTCATGTTAAAAATCCATAAAGCAATATTATAGTTGTTAGTACCAATTATTCTGGTTTTTAAAGTCTTTTAACCACAACATGAGCTGTTGTCAGTAAAAGTATGTTTGGTAATAGACACGGAGCAATATTGGTTTCTAATTTTGGCACAAGGCCAGCAATTTCGGAGGAGAGATAAGTCGATTACATTGACTCCAGTACTCAACTGGAACTTATTTTATCGACCCCGAAAGGAATTAAAGGCAAAGTCAACCTCGGCGGAATTTGAACTAAGAACGTAAAGACGGACGAGATGTCGCTAAGCATTTTGCCCGACGTGCTAAAGATTCTGAACGCATGCCGCCTTTGACACGGGGCAATATTACCAACAGGAAAGCAATCCCTGAAACACCATTCAATGTTGCGATTTTCTGTATTTAAACCATCAGTGAGCTGTCTGGAGTTCAGCTGCTTTTGACTAGGCAACAAAATTTATTATCAAAAGTTCTTCAGCCGTTACCATCCTGTCTTTTGCTTTTCAGATATATTGTATCTAATACTCGCATTATCTAATCCATTATCTTTGTTTAAAATGATAAAATGTGATTTGAAGAAGGCTTTGCTGTTATTTCTAGCAGATTCAGTAACCACGTACATGCTCCCTTGTTGAATCGTTTATGGTTAGCGAGGTCTTTATCTATAATAGGGCGGTGGGGCCTGTCCTAAAGTAAACACATGACTATTTGTCCAACTATACTGAATAAAAGGTTACTTGACTGGGAACTACAGCTGCTGCTGCTTATAGCTGCTTGCGGAGGAAGAGAGGGAGATATAATAGAGGTTGAATATATGCTCCTTAAGGGGAGAGAACCGCTTCAGAGTTTATATTTTATATTTTGTTTTGTTTGTTCTTTCCTTATCTTGAGAGTTCAGTTGGTAAGGCATTTTTTGTCATCTTTCTTTGAAGAAAAATGACTTTTTTGTTGTTGTTTTTGACGTAATGGTGCTTTAAAGCTGGATGAAAAGTCAGCAGATTTTAATCGGAACAAATTTCAAGGTTAGTACAAAACTAAAAGATTTGGATGACCCCGGTGATATTTGAACTATGATACCTAGTATT
>NC_068986.1:82003369-82008875 GCF_001194135.2 Octopus bimaculoides | reverse complement strand
AATTAGCCCCTTCCCTTGTGCCAAACTTTAAAACCAATATTATCTCACCGGGTGGGTGCGCCGTGTTTATATAACCTTTCAGACTCAATGCTGTTAACTTAGAAATAAAATACGGTATTACAACACTGCATTGAGCCATTCATAGATGTAATGGCATAGCTTTAAGAACGCTAGTTTTGCTTCCGTTTAAATCTATGCCGGAGAAACTTGGTTAGAATCAATTCTTTCAAAATATCTACACACACACACCACACACCACACACATACACACACACACACACACACACCACACACATACACACACACACACACACACACACACACCTTTTTTGTGTTAACAGACTGAGTAATATTTTATATTTATCTTCATATTTTAGCATTTTCAGTTAAAAGCCTCTTCGAAGACTTTCACACTCGTAATCCCATCTGTTCCAACACATTTTAATCAATATCAATTTTCACGAAAACACCGTACCACACCCTCATTTATTCCGTCTTAATCTTTAGTCTGTTTCAGACATTTTTTTCTTTCATCACCACCACTACTACTACTATGATGGCGATGATGATGGTTATTGTTGTTGTTTGTACTCAGATGTGAACCAGCGTACATCACCCAGTATGACTATGTACACACATATACATTCCGTCTACAGGAACATACACACACATAGTGAGGTATACACATACACAAAGATGAACATATCTATAATCATAATATACATACGCACTTTAATATGCATTTATGTAAATAAAATCGGCATATATCACCGCATGCTTATAACTTGGCGTGTGGTATGTGTTTGAGTATATGAAAATATCTTTATATATACGTATGTGTGTGTGTGTGTGTGTGTGTGTGTGTGTGTGTGTGTTTGAGTATATAATTCTATATTTGCACTCATATATCTATGTGTGCGTTTGCACGCGCGTTCACAAAGTATTCGCTATAATAGAAACATCACAGCACAGCAAACACATACCGTGTATGTGTGATCATATAAACACTCCATAACATATAAGCTCTCCTTAGCACATATATACTAACACACCACACAAATATACATTCACATAATCACGGGTGTGTGATGAAAGAGGTGGGGAGAACGGGAAAGAGAGTGAGAGAAAGAGAGAGAGGGAGAGAGAAAGAACGTAGATGGAGATACGGAGAAAATGGTAAAAAAGAGAGGGAGATCAGATGATAGAACCGGTGTGTAGACGGAAAATAACAGAGAAAGAGAGAGGGGGTGGAGAGAGAGAAAGGAATAATAAATGGAATATATCTCATAACACAGAAGAGTTCCTGCGTCGATATGTGCCAGCTTTTGCTAAAGAAGTGAACAAAAATGTAGATATATAAAATCTTTATTATGCCAAGAGGAGTGTTTATGTAACACCATTAGGATGTGTATCGTTTATTAAATGAACGACTGGAGACGCCATATTTGAACAGTATCTAGGTTATGGGAATCATCATTTGTGCAAAATGGCTTTTCTAAACTAAAATCTAAATCAAATAAGTACAACACAAGCTACTATACTCTCTTATTTTCTGCTTTTTTTTTTTATTATATAGTATTTAAATGTTTTATTTATATTTTATTTTGTTTATTTGTTTTTGTTAAATGTAAAGAAATTATAAGAAAAGCAATGGCGCTAAGTGAAAGAAAAATCAAGCATTGAATCTCTGCTAATACGACATATTGGAAGTTATGAAAGGAAAAGATGTCGTGATGTCACGAGATGTAGACAAAAAGTCTTTTGTATTTACCTGCTGCTATTACGTAGCTGCATACAAGTCGGTAGAAAAATGTTCCGTTTACGTCGAATGTACTGACTCTTACTCTTAACTTACAATACAATCTATCGCAGCATTTCAACATATTTTCAACATGTTTTTACTGCATCAATATAACATAAAAGAGTACTGTGTGGAAATACCATAACAATGTTTACAGACCCTAGTGTTACTATTTTCTGGAACGATATATCTATCGTTATATATAATACGTTAATGACTTTATACAAATGGCTGTACATCGCTCCTATCGTGACAAATATATATGGAATAAAAGACAGATTTCTTAACAGCCTTTGTGTGTGTGTGTGCGAGTTTTTTTATTTATATACCAACGAGATCAATGTGATTTTTAGCGGTTCAATATTTGGTATTGCTATGTCCATAATTTATACACTATAGTCATTTTTGTCATGGAAAATTTATGTTAGGGTATATTATGTGCTAGCAAGTCGTCTGTCTATATTATATTTCTATAGTATCTTCATAATGTCGATTCCTAAAATAGATGAAAGTATCAGAGCTTTTTCTCGCAGCAGTTGCAATTTGGTGGCTAGACGTTTGTAGATCAGCATTGCTACTTTATTGTGTATCTAACTATATTTTTTTGGAGCTTGGGTGGAACAATGTAGCTGATACAATGTAGCTTCATACTTCTGAAAATAAAACAGAAATAAGAGCGGTGACAATAGTAAAGCTCTCAACCAACGATAACAACACCAACACCAGAGTTGGCCGAACATCAAAGCACAAAGCAAGGCCGTTCCCACCAACACGACCACCATTCATTCCACTGCAGTAGTCGGCAACATCGCTTAAAGCAGGAGCAACAGGAAGAAAACTATAGCAAGATGGCTACCATAACTGCTTCTTCTGCAAATGCAGCAAAAAGCACAAAGGATTGCTTTTACAGGCAAAATAAGTGAGAGAAACCATACGAGAGGGTAGAAAGGTCACCTTAATCATACATCTAGAAGTGGCCAAGATGTCAAAAATACACAGTTCTCATACATAAAATATCGATGCAGTGAAATACACTCCCGTCTGCAAAAGTGTCTCGATGTGGTGTAGTGTAAGAAAACCTTCGTCATTCGCGACAGATGTTAAGGAACGAAAGGCACACGGTTCTACTTTGATAGTAACGTAAAACAAAAAATGCCTTAGGTCCCGTCAAGAGCAAGGAGTTCATCCTCATTCCCCCATGCATGATCTGGCAAGTGTTGAAGGTAAGAGTGATTGATGTACCACTAGAAATAATCATGTTTTGGCTGCTGTTTTAAATGACGAAGAGAATTATGTATCAACCCTGAAGGTGCAAAATCTACGTCTAAAGAACTGGTTGAAAGCAAGGATCGAGCACTTGATCCGAGCGGATCAGAAAACTTCGAAAGCATTGTAGACGTCAACGAGCTATGGAATGATACCCAATGGTCTGTAGTGGTTAAAGATAGAAGGAACATGTTCCAGTTATATGGCTCCACCAACCATTTAAGCGCCTTGTACCTACAGTTGAGTACAAAGGAAAGCCGGCACTGCTGCTAGCGTCTAAATAAGAACAACAACCACAATAGCGGTAACACCGCCAACCAAAGTAAGCGTAGCAGCAAAAACATCAACAAATTCTCCAACAATCATAGAACTCACCACCACAGCCAAAAGAATTTTCCTAAAAGTGATACCCTCACCCTCCAGTAAGTCACAAATACTCAAGCACAGACATATCTTGAAACCACGGCATCAGTAAAGATTTTAATGAGGAACATGTGTGATCACCCTTCATCAGGCACATCTTTCTACAGTTCATCTCTTTAGCAGAACGCTAATCCTGAGTCAAGCGAAGATGAAGACTGAGAGCCTAACATCCGGAATATCATCAGAGGCTCATAGCTCTCTACTAGTGGAGATCGAGTGAAGTTCCAGTTAGCATTGTATACAGAACTAGCAGTTGAGAGGAGCCATAACGTTCTCGGAGTAATTCTGGACGATCAAAGTAATCAACTCTCTCTTCCAGTGAAATTTCGACTCAAGCAGTTTTCCTGTCTAATTGGCTTTTGAGAAAATGAACGAGAAAATGTACGAGGCTTTGAACCGTATCCTTTTCAGCCAAGCCTTCGTCAACATTTTCAAATTCTCCTTAAGAACGAAGGCGAAGAATGGGTAGAAATATGCGTCTCTTCTAAATTGGTACTGAAAGGTGGGTGAGAGTGGCCTAGGGAAGGGATCAACTTTCAGCATGTCGCTGTAGGTCAAGGAATGATGGGTGGGAGAAGATACCCTTTGGGATTCCTTCAATTATCCCAGGTGGGACTTTCTCAGTATAAAAGCGTATACTTTGTGTAATTTGTTTTTATAACTCCGTCCTCTTTTCTCGGTAAAAAGTATTGTTGTTGTTGCTACTGCTGCTGCTGCCGCCTTTGTGGCTGTTGTTTACGATCACTAGACGTAGACAAGAGTTCCGGATAAGAATTTAATTTTACCACGTTTAAGGGGACAGACATTTAAATAATTCCCCACTAATACCTAGGGGAGGAAAAATAAGGTTTGTCTCAGACAGTTTGTTTTCACATCTTTGCACCACATTACTTACCTGTAATTCAATGTAGACGGCGCTGAGGGAGTGAGAAGTGATAACCACCGAAGTAGTAGCAACGAATATGCAAAAAAAATTAAATTTTGAATTTTGAAGCAAAATAAACATTAAAAAAATAAAACGAACAAAACGATGACAATTTAACAACAATTTATAAACACACATTTATATTATAGCAGATACAAATGCAATAACAACAAGTGTACATATTTTGCTAGCGTTGCACATCAGGAAGAAATACTAAAAATACGGATGAGTTACAGGAAAAGAAAGGAGTGTTACGTCAGAAAAAGGTAGCATCTCCTTGAAAAGTGAGAAAGAGTACAACATATTTTTACTTTTGCAAAGCGGAGAACGTTGGCATATGCGCCCTAAGTACTGTTAAGAAAGCCTTGATAGGTGTGTAGCACTATATATAGGACCATATGTACTTCATCGACCGGTACATGGCGTATGGAAGTGACTCTGGACAAGTCTAGTAAATACATTAAGGACAGGTGGTGAGTACAAAATGTGATACACAGCATGTGGTCGATAGAGATCTGCAGGAACATGTGAGTTCTCATAAGGCCTGAAGATCACAAGGTTTGGAGCTGTAGTCAATGCTTGAACAGGTGGTGAGGGGAATCAATTAGAATGGAAGCAAGACTGGAAAGCGTAGTTTCCACACATGTGATAGTGATGGTCACGTTAAGACTTGCCACGGAAGAATTCGCTTCGATTTTAGTGCCGCAGGTAGAATGGAGTGGCAAAAGGGTAGAGCACCAAGAGATTGGGTGTTTTCTTCCATATACAGACCCAGTTCAAACTAGGGGCTCCGTCGACTGAGGTCTGTTGGATTTTTTCATCACACAATGAAAGCTTATAATTTTCTGCGGCATTATATAGAGAAACTGGTGTCTTTCTTGACTTTACTCGTCACTATTATCAAAAGAGCGAAGACGAGAAACTCAGAGTAATGACAAGTGAAAATTTCAATTTCCATTAAAACTTAAATAACTCAACTGTCTGTATTGAGTTCTCAACAAATTTATGCATGTATGTATGTATGTATGTATGTGTGTATGTATGTATGTATCTATCTATATATCTATATATATATATATATATATATATAT
>NC_068986.1:82002498-82003233 GCF_001194135.2 Octopus bimaculoides | reverse complement strand
TATATATGCATATATGTGTGTTTGTGTGTGTGCGCGCATATGTATGTGGTATATGTTATCTTTACTCAGAACTATCTCGGTCGTCTGCTTCACTGATTATATGCTTGCTCGGCAATTTAATGTGATATCCGCCTATTATATTGATTAAACACACGCGCGCGCACACACGTGCACACACACACACACACACACGCTCACATGCACACAACACCACCACCACCACCACCGACACAAACAAACATACACAAACGCACATACATACACATAAGTACGCATACATATATGCAATCCTGTGTTGTACATGTTTACGCCGCCATTCTGGCTCGTCTTATCGTTGTCTTTACTGTTTTCTCTATAGAAACTTCCCAACGTTTGATGTTGGCCGTATTTGTTGTCTTCTCATGAATCTATTGATTTTATGCTATTAAACCATCAAAGTGTTGTTCACTGATTTCTGTTTATAGCTCCATACAGCTAACATATCATCAACGCCACTGCTACTACTACTACTACTGTTGTTGTTGTTGTTGTTGTTGTTGTTGTTGTTGTTGTTGTTGTTGATGGTCATAATGTTGATGTCATTTCTGTTGTCATTACGGCATTTGCTGCTGCTGCTAATACCACCATCACCACCACTAACGCCACCACCACCACCACTACCACAACTAGCACCACCACCACCACCACCACCACTACCACCACTACCACCACCACCACCACCACCACCACCACCAC
>NC_068986.1:81998942-82002461 GCF_001194135.2 Octopus bimaculoides | reverse complement strand
CTACTACTACTACTACTACTACTACTACTACTACTACTACTACTACTACTACTACTACTACTACTACTACCACCACCACCACCCACCGCTATTACAACGACTACAGCCTCTACTGCTTTTGCTACAACTACAACCAGGAACGCAACCACCGCCATTGCAATCACTAATGCTACCACTACAAATACTACTACCACCACCTCCACTACTACAGCTGCTACTACTTCTATGAACACCATCAGCGCCTCTACCACCACCACCACCACCACTACCACCACAACCACCACCACCACCACTACTACTTGTTTATATTTCCGTTAGCCTCAATATAACAAAATTAACACTTTCATTCACCATTATTCCTAGTTTACAGCTTATAGTATAATATATACATTGTATACAATACAGCGTATATATGATGCGAAAGGGTAGTGGTATATAGTTATTCTATATTACAGTGTGTATATAGTGTATAATGTATAGTGTATAGTGGTGGTGGTGGTGGTGGTGGTGGTGGTGGTGGTGGTGGTGGTGATGGTATAGCACGGTATGTATTTGGTACAGACTTGCAGTGGTTGTAGTGGTGATAGTTGTGGTAAGAGTGATTGCCGTGATGGTAGTGATGGTTCTATAGCTATTCTATATTACAGTGGTGGTAGTGGTGGTGGTGGTGGTTTTGATAGCGGGAATGTTGATGTCAGTCATTGTTGTAGTGGTGGTAATGAAAGTAGTAATGGCTTATTCGTTGCTGATGGTTTCGACGATATTCGTGATGGTACTGGTGATGCTGGTGGTAATGCTCGTTGTGGTGGTGATAGTAGCGGTGCTGGTCGTGGTTGTGAGGTAGTATTTATTAGTAGTAGTGGATAGTGGTAGTTGTAGTAAAAACAACCATTATAATAGCCTTATATTCACTGGACCTTATTACTCTTATTTGCAGTGGTCACAAAAGCAAGGAAGCGATGAACCTCACAACACATCAGTTCCCTATCCTAAAACATACAATTTCCAGCTGAATGTACGAAATCCCGAATGTAGAATTTTTTGTATACAGTACGACGTTGTATGATTGCATTCACATATCTATGAGTTGATGAACCTGGTTCGGTCTCTGACCATTGGCATTAAAACCACACCCTGGCTCTTACATGCATAAAAGTTCTAGGATTTATGTGTTTTTAACACATTTTTGACAATTGTTCATTATATTCATTATTAAAATTAAATGTCAGTTTTAATTAGCGATCTTTTTGAATATGTTTCATGGTTTCGAAATTTTGATTTATTCATTTATTTGCAGTTTTTTCGCAAAATTCTTCGTGTGAAACCGTGCGTTGAAACACATACCGTGTTCTTTTAAAGGGTCATTCTGCTAGTAAAAATACACAACACTGATTGTGTTTCACATCTTTATTTATTGACTTATTTATCCAAAACCTTTCGTTACATGTCTATAGTCTTCTCAATGAGTTCGTATATTTCTGGAGAAGAAGAAACCAAAACAACCGGATCAAAGAATCCGGATCAAATTTCAGGTTCATTGTACTGACAGCCGAGTCAGATTCCTTGCTTGATTTACGCAAGCCACTATAAGATACTTCATGCAAGACAATTTACTTTTACCTTAATAAATTGATGGAGTTCATAAACAGTTGTGATAATAAGGCCACTCTTTTATTCTCTGTCTGACCATCAAATGGAATTATAATTTATTAGGCAGCATCTGAATGTTTCTTCAGTTCTGAAAACACACGACTTTTTCAAAAACTGTTTCTCTACTTTGCACTTCATCTTCACTCAAAACTGAGTTGCAGCTCTTTTCCTTCCTTCTATTACTCGAACTGTATATCTGCGTTTGTAACTTTTTCATTTCCACCATAAACTGGGGGGTTTTTCTTTTTGTTTTTTTTTTTGTTTTGTTTTTTTCTTAATTTCTTAATTTTCCTCCATCATTCTGAAAACTATGTTATCATGGAAATATTTTAGAATTCAAGAAATCCTTCCAGCCATGAATCATCCACTCGAAAAAAAAAATTCTATAAAGACTGCCGTTTACATTTTCAGCTTCTCCATTCCGAGAACCTTAGATATTGCATCTCAAAACATCGTCATGTTTCAATAAGACGTTACTAACAACCAATGATTCAGCATGAAATTTATGAATGAATTCTCTAATCCGATAATATAAGCTTTGTAAAACTTTTCCCCTCTAAGCTATACGCATAGCAGGATAACCACACAATAATAATACGAAACCATCTCAAATTAAAATAAGTTGCTGCTATTTCTTATACTGAGGATTTTCTCTTCACGATATTACCTCTTCATAGCAAGATTGACATAAATATTTAAATCAAAGGTCTTCATCACAGAAACACCACACTTTGTGACATGATAGAAACTATCTGATATCGGCCAGACTACCATTTCTTTCACCCAATCAGTTGCAGCTGTTCTCTAGTTTCATAAATTTGTATGAAATGTAATATATGTTTGGTTTCTTTGTTAACTAAAGACGGTTGTTTCGGTGTCTTTCAAGTTTACTCAGCTCTAGTTTCACAATGATATTTATTATTTAATGAATCGACAGTTTTACATAGCAACAGCAAGTCTTGTTGGCGTTTCCTCTCTGCTGTTTTTTTCTATTGTATTATCAAAAGTTTGACACCACTGAGATATACGTTAGATCGCTGAAATTCTTATTTTAAATAGAAGTGTCAAATTTATTGCTCCTTTCCAGAAGATTGATAATGGAATGAATTAATAACAAAGAAAAGTTTCTTTGTAACTGACTGCTTTGAAAGGAAATATACAAACTACGTTTATATTTATGAGGGATTGGCTTTTGTCATTCATCACAAAAGAAAGGAGAACGAATACATAAAAAGAATTGTGTTCTATATCTATGAGGAGAATGTTGATGAAATGACTGAGTTAAATATAGAATTTCCTGACAGGTTGTCTAGTTTGGTATATATTTCCTGTCAAGTTCACGCTGCTCTTTATAAGAAAAACAAAACAACAGGTATTAATAAAACAATGGTCTTATTGAAATTATTAATGCCGATGAAATCTGGTGTGAAACTTTTAAAAGATTTAAGCGAATGGGAACAGCAGTGGTAAGGAGAAGAAAGCGGTGATACACCAACTGTTTCTATGGGCAACAACAGAGAAAAATGTAATAGTTTTCGAAAATGTTTGGGTTATAATAAACGTGAGTGTTACATATGAGTTAATATCTTTCATAAAATCAGGTCATAAGAGAAAATGATTATTTTGGTTTATCTATTTATTTATTTTAGTTATATTGCCAAATATATTTTTATGATTATAATTAATAGGAAAGGGCAAAAACCCATGACATTCGCATCACGGAAACTAATGATAAAGATGTTGATATTGTTGACGCTGAACAGTTGAACAGCTGCTAGTGGACATCTGTAGAGAAGGCGTATGGCAGTGAGAGATTTCCCAGTACTGAGGATCTGCTGATGTGTGTGAGTGTATGTGTGTGTGTGTGTG
>NC_068986.1:81997497-81998667 GCF_001194135.2 Octopus bimaculoides | reverse complement strand
ACACACACACACACACACACACACACACACACACACACACACACACACACACACATATATATATATATATATATATATATATATATACACGCATATATATATACATGCATATGTATATACACCTAAATATAAAGACACAAACGCACACATCTGTGTGAATGTGGATGTACATATATTTTTTACACTTGTCATACCATATAAACAACTTTAAAAATTCATTAACGGATGTTTTTCATTTTCTCTTACTTCTTTTATTACTTTTCCTTCGCTTTGCTAACCGCTTACGTTGTAACTAATTACTATTCACTTTCTAGAGTTGCTTTAAATCTTGTGTATAGACGTATTTCAGTGTGATACTGGACTGTACGAGATGCTAAACGCTGTAGTCTATCTGCAGGTGATAAATTAGCAGCCAAATTGTTTTGGAGTTTCATGTCACATGAGAGGAAACTACGTTATCAAGTTTATCCAAGAAAAAGAACGTTTACATTTGTTATTTCTACAGTAAAATGTGTCCAGAAGCTATATAATGTAAACAATTGTGTGTGTGTGCGCCCGAGCGCGTATGTTTGTGTACTGTTCCGCAGGAATCGATGTTACTACCGTTTTTAACTACGGGAGGAGGCGATGAAATACCTATCTGTCGATCTCGTGATCACTTCTGAGGCGATTTCCTTTTGCTTCGCTCTGAAGTATATTGCGTTTATCAAAACTACATTTTAAATGGTTTTACTTGGACGAAAAACCGTACCCTCTGGCATTCAAACAACGCACATATGTAATGTTCTATTGATAATGTTTGTGTGTGTATGTGTGTGTATATGTGTATGTATGTATATATATATGTGTGTATGTATGTATGTATGTATGTATGTATGTATGTGTATGTATGTATATATGAATATATATGTATATATATATATATATTACACACACATACGTGTGGCAGTGTGGTAAAAAGCTTGCTTCCTAACCACATGGTTCAGGGTTCAGTTCCACGGTGTCACACCTTGGGCAAGTGTCTTTTACTATAGCCTTGAGCCAACCGAAGCTTTGTGGGTGGATTCGGTAGACGGAAACTGAAATACGTCCTTTGTATAATACATATATATATATATATGTATGTATGTATGTTTGTTTGTATGTATGTATAATGTATGTATGTATAAT
>NC_068986.1:81996640-81997277 GCF_001194135.2 Octopus bimaculoides | reverse complement strand
AGGCACAAGTCCGGGCAAGGTTGTTTATGGAAGACCGGCAGTTGCCCATGCATACCAGCCTCCCCTCTCCACACCACCAATATTATCCAAGGGAAAGGCAAAGGCCGATACAGCTTGGCACCTGTGATGTCGCAACTCATTTCTACAGCTGAGTGAACTGGAGCAACGGGAAATAAAGTGTCTTGCTCAAGAACACAACATGCAGCCCGGGCCAAGAATTGAACTCACTACCTTATTATTGAGCCCGACAAGACTACAGTGTCATAGTGATGCCTGCCTGCTATTATACATTGTCACGAAATAGATGTAACATTGAATACACCTGACTTTCAGACTAGATTTGGCTGGGTGCTTCCTTTGTTTCGTCACAAAAATTCTGTACACATTTCTGCTACAATAGGTACATTTTAAGAGACTTATAGTAGATAAGAGTACGTCTTTGATGAGGCCGCACATGATGATGAAAAAAGACATTTTTGTAAACCAAATAATTGATCAGTGATTAACTGATTAATTAAGCAATCGATTGTTTAGTAGATTGACTAGTGAAGTCATTGGCATAATAAGTAGAATCGAAATAAAACCAGTGCGTTTGTGTTTATAGGCGTTTGTGTTTATCCCCAAAATTATATATATA
>NC_068986.1:81990228-81996488 GCF_001194135.2 Octopus bimaculoides | reverse complement strand
ATTTTGGGGATAAACACAAACGCCTATAAACACAAACGCACTGTATATATATATATATATATATATCCTATATATATATATATATATATATATATCCTATATATATATATCCTAATTTAGGGAATAGAGTTGATAAAATCCAGGCTACATATGCTTCCTAGCTAGCAGAACCTCGGAAGTAGTCATTACTCAACGACGGGTACGCCGCTAGCTATTCGCAGGCCGAGGATACCTTAGTCAAATGAAGGTTACCGTGTGTTCAAGTGGTCCCATGTTAACTCGCAGGAGATTTGATAGGCAATGTAACCTTCATTTGACTAAGGTATCGCTGAGCTGATGAGTAGGTAGTGCAGTACCTCTCATCGAGTAATTACAACTTCTGAGGTTCTGCTAGATAGGAAACATACGTAGCCGGGATTTTACTTACTCCATCCCTTAAATTAAGATTTTTATTCGCATACACATAAACCTCAGTTGCTAAACGTGAACTATAAAATAACTTTTTTCAGCTTATTGAACTTCGACATTATTATTCCTGAAAGTTGTTTTCTGTACCTTCTACAGACTGCTCGAAGCTTACTGACTTCCCACGCCTGGCTTCCTGAATCTTACCTTTACATATAATTATATACATATATACATAATCTTTTACTTGTTTCAGTCATTTGACTACGGCCATGCTGGGGCACCGCCTTGAAGAAATTTTAGTCGAATGTCTCAACCCCAGCGTCTAATTTCTTTAAAGCCTGGTACTTATTCTATCCTTCTTTTTTTGCCGAACCACTAACTTACAGGGACATAACACACCAGCACTGGTTGTCAAGCAGTGGTGGTGATTGGAACAACACAAATACACACACACACATATGCACATATATATACATATATACAACGGACTTCTTTCAGTTTCCGTCTACCAAATCTACTCACAAGACTTTGGACTACTCGAGGCTATAGTAGAAGAAACCTGCCCAAAATGCCACGCAGTGGGACTGAACGCCGAACCATGTGGTTAGGAAGCAAGCCTCTTACCCCACAGCCACACCTAGCCTTGTCTTAATACATTGTGCTATAACTGCTGATAGTTGCAATGATTTCAAAAACAAAAAGATCGCAGTTTTGCTTTGTGTCTAGCATAGTAGAGGTCGGTAATACCTTGTTACTTTTCTATTGATTATCAAAAACGATGTTGGTTAGGTCTAAGTTACGATGTTAATTTATATATCTAAATAACTAGATTAGATATCCAACCATTAGTTAACCAAACAATACGATAGAATATACAGCAGGCTTCTGTTTTCATTTAATATAATATCTCAGCTGTGTGGAGCGGAATATTCCCGCATGTAATAATTCAGATACAAATATAGCAACGTCTCTGCCATATTACGATGTATTCAGTTTTGGTAGGGGCGGTGCTTTATCGATATTCATTATATGGAAATAAATACAGACATGTGTGTTTGTCTTACTGACGTTTCTGTTTGCCTTTAAAGATACACAAAAGAATTGAAAGTTGTTTTACTCAAAATAATGGTACTTCAGTGAAAAATCTCAGATATATTATTAAAAGAGATCACTATGATGTTGATACTGGAAACAGAATTGGAAATCTGACAATGAAGTGTTTTCCTGAAGTCAAAATGTCTGAAGTTGGACATCGATTGAATTCAGAGGCATCACGTTCCCACCCTAAGTGCAATGATTCAAATTGTGGTTGCATATCTGGAAGAAACTATACACATCAAGTGAAGCTATCACAGAACAGTAGCGCTTTTCTCTACAATAGCGCTGTAAAAGTACAAAAGGTTTTCTAATACGAGTTGTTATGACTGTAACTCTCCACTATGATGTAGTTAATATCAATATTTGCCATTTCTGTATTCTCTAACTCCATCTCTCTTAGAAGTTTGTAATCGATGAAAACTCTAAAACACCACCTCCCAACACTCCTACATCTTTTAATCTGTAAGATTCCATTAACTAAAATTATAAATTTGGCGTTCGATCTTTTGTGATCTTAGTCGAGGTCATGCATTAAATCATATTAGAAAATCCACTCAACGATTTTCTATTCTCTAAAATCTATTTTCGTATATTTCTGAATGTTATTTCCCTTTTCTGCTCACTATCACAGTCTCTCTCTCTCTCTCTCTTTCTCCCTCTCTTTCTCTATCTCTCCCTCTCCTTACACTGTTTACATCTGTGTGTGAATATATATATATATACATATACATACATGCATATATATATGTATATATATATACATATATTTATATATATACATTCATACATTCATTCATACATACATTCATACATACATACATACACACACACACACACACACACACACACACACACACATATGTATATATATATATATATATGTGTGTGTGTGTTGTCGGTCAGCTTATCTATCTGTTTATCTACATCTTAGAATATATGTTTATCAATCTATATCTGTATCAATCTATATCTTTATATGTGTGTTTGTGTGTATGTTAAACTATCTATATATCTATCTAACGATCGATCTATCCATCTAACCTCTCCCACTATTGACCAAATGAAAACAAACCAGAAATAAACATTCAATGACAAAAAGAAGGAAAAAAAAAATAAGGAAAAAGAAAACAATAAAGCACAAAATGAAAGGAAACAAAAGAATGACGACGACGACGATGACGACGACGACGACGACCATGGCGGAACCTAATGTCTTCAGATCTCTATGCTTCTATAGAAGTGGTTAATTATGTTGTGATATTAGACGGGGTAGTTTGTTAGGGGACAGGGAGTGGGGTATAGTTTGATGGAGAAATGGTTAGAGCAGGAGCGGGGAGGGATAACGAGTAGGATGAGGATGTGAGAAAAGAGGGAAAAAATGGAATGGATGAAAATGTGTGTGGTTTAGGATTAAAAGATGAGAGAAGGTAAGAGACTAAGAGGCGGTAGAGAGATTTTTAAAAATAGTAGTGAAGAAAAAGGAAGAGAGGTTGTTGAAGGGGGTGGTCAATAAGGAGAGGTGAAGGGGGTAAACAATAGATGAAGAAATAAAGAGGAATAAACTGAAAGAGATAGGGTGAGAGTAAGGAGGAGCAATAGAGAAAATGAATGAGAAAGACAGGTATATAGAAATTCTTTCTGAATGGAGGTGTTGACAAAAGCTGAACACTTCGAAAGTAAATACCATACACAAGAATTTCACGAAGTAACGTGTATGTGTGTGTGTGTGTGTGTGTGTGTGTGTGTGTGTGTGTGTGTGTGTGTGTGTATCTTTATGCGTAACTATTTGTACGTGTGTGTATTTTGGGAAAGAAAAAGATAGAGGGAGGATTGGGAGTAGGGAGAAGTGAAGAGCCAGTATGAAGATAGTAGAGAGTAATGAAAAGGCAAAGAAGAATGAAACTTTTGCAAGGAAGCAGATTTAGGAACAATAAAGAAACCGATTAAAAATAAGCAGAAGAGAAAGAATTGTGGCTCTTAACAAAACTAGGAGCTCAAAGTTTAAGAAATGGCTGCCACAGTGCTGAGAAAAAGCAAGAAATAAAAGACAATATGAATGGAAATGGTCATGGAGCTAATCGATGTGCATTCACAGACAATTAGTACCTGTTAACTTGCCAAGAAATCTCCTTTTTTTATATCTCCTTCGACAAAAGATTTTGCTTGCTTTAAAGGGAGCTAATTGGATGCTGTTTTAATGTCTCTTCGTTAATCAGCCAGTGTGGAAGTGAGCATATTGAATTTCAAAGAATACAGCTGCATGTTTCAGGTTTCGTTGACATTTTCTCACCATACCCGCTCTCTATCTCCCCTTCTCTCCATCGTCTTTCTCTTTCACTCTATTTATGTCTCTCTCTCTATGTACCTCTTTCTCCTCTTTACCTCTCTTCCTCTCGCTAGTAAAAAGAAGTTAAACAATGCAGAGCAAATCAACAACAATTTCAATAACATGAATATCATTCCAATTATTGATCCTTTTTATTGTATCATCGCTGTCAGTCGGTATTCGATATTCGATTTTATGAGAAAGAGCAATGTTCAAAAGATCACCTTTATTAGCTTAAACACGCTGAATTTTTATTTTTCACACAATTTTTGAAATTAAGGACTTTTCCCAAACCAGTTCAGCGAAATTGTTCAGATTTATAGTTGTTAGAGTCGAATAAGATATCTTGTAGCATTCGTCACGAGTCTTTACGATAGGTGTTCAAATTCTGCTTAAGTTGACTTTGCCTTTCAGCCTTTCAGACTCGGTAAAATAAAGAAGCAGTCAAGTTCTGGAATCGCTAATAATCGACTATACCAGAGGTTTTCAAACTGTGGTCCGCGGACCACAGGGGGTCCGCAAGGACAAGATAGGGGGTCCGTGGACAGCAAATACTTTTTATGGGCAATTTGATTTTATATACGTTTTTTAATCGAAGTCTTTTAATTGACAATAAACCTATTTGTTAAATACTGTTAAATAAATAAATGTAAAAATATATGTTATTTTAAGCAAATATTTATGTATAAATTTCATAAGCGTTTATAAGGTCCCTAAGGTAAAGCCTGAAATATAAAGGGGTCCACAAGTCAAAATGTTTGAAAACCCCTGGACTATACTACTACTCCCCCAAATTCCTTACCTTGTGCTTAAGACATAAATCATTATTATTCTTGTTGTTTTAATTTCTGTTGTAGTTGGTTGTTGTTGTTGTTGTTATTGTTGCCGTTGCTGCTGCTACTGTTGCTGTTGTTGTTGCTACTGCTGTTGTGTGTAATATAGCTCAGACGAAGAACTGGATTTACCATATCTATTTTGATGATAAGGAAGTTGTAGTTGTTGCTGTTGTTGTTACTGATTGTGTTGATGTTGCTACTGTTGGTGTGGTTTACTCATTTCACCAACAAAATAATTTAGAACGCTTCAACGTCTGCCCCGTTATTTTGGATTAAAAAATAAGTTTTGTCCATTGGACAGGCTTATAATTTTGTAATTGTTTACTGTCTTTCTGTGAATTTATAGAAATAAGTGTTATCCATAACGCGATATTAGTGAATAACCCACGAAAGTTTGGAAATAATTTTAAAAATTTTGTAAACTAAAAGACAAATTACGAAAGAGACGAACAAAAAAATAATAAAAATTAAACAAGTGGACGCAATATTGGTTGTAAATACAAGTGAAATTGTTACCACCATTTGTACGTTACACGCCAGAGGGAACCATTGCATATGGTTCAGCTGTTGGTGAAAATGTAGGTGAGGTATGTTACAAAAAATTCCTCCTTGCCCGAGGAATTCATCAAGGAAAAAGTAAAGAGAAATGTAGCATACTGTTTATTTATTTATTATTATTTTTTTTTTACCAAAAATAAACAAGTGAAAATTCATATGCCCGTAATAGGGAAGTTGAAAGAAACTTTGGCCAGTATCTGAATCCTTTATCAGAGGGGGAAAAGTCCATGGAAGGGAGTGTTAGGTATCTAAGGTGACAGGCAAAACTTAATCAACGCACATGTTGGTGCTGGAGTATACGGCGAGATGAAACCCAACAGTCACTACTAAAGATACGGAAGTTTATCTTTCGTTCATTTTCACTTTTAAAGGTAGCTGAGGTAGGAGGTGACCGAAAAAAGGACATGTGGTTGGGCAGGACTTACACAAATATACAGATCTCGATCATTCCGGATGATCACAAGGTTATCTTGTTTTTGTATCCCATTGTAGGAGCAAAAGAAAAATTGTCAAATTAGCGGTGTAGAGCAGAAATTACAGAAAAATTCGGAACAGAAGAGAAGGGAAAATGACTACTACATGAGGGGAAAAGCAACACCAGGAGCTTTCAGGCGATGTTGTTCACAACTCTAAGGAATGCGACAGAACTATCCCCATTCTTGTTAGTAAGAACTGAGGTCCAAGCAAAGCACCGGGTAGATGAGGAGCCCCTTCCTCCAAGAGTCTCCTAGGGGTCAGTCCTTACAGCACCACCCATAGTTTTGTGATGATATATACTTTTACTATAGGCATAATGTCCGAAATTTTGGGGGAGGGGACCAGTCGATTAGATCGACCTCAGTGCGCAACTGGTACTTAATTTATTGACCCCGAAAGGATGAAAGGCAAAGTCGACCTCGTCGAAATTGAACTCAAAGCATAAAGACAGACGAAATACCACTAAGCATTTCGCCCGGCGTGCTAACGTTTCTTATTTCTTTATTGCTCACAAGGGCCTAAACATAGAGGGGACAAACAAGGACAGACAAACGGAT
>NC_068986.1:81980922-81990218 GCF_001194135.2 Octopus bimaculoides | reverse complement strand
ATTTCGCCCGGCGTGCTAACGTTTCTTATTTCTTTATTGCTCACAAGGGCCTAAACATAGAGGGGACAAACAAGGACAGACAAACGGATAAAGTCGATTACATCGACCCCAGTGCGTAACTGGTATTTCATTTATCTACCCCAAAAGGATAAAAGGCAAAGTCGACCTCGGCGGAATTTGAACTCAGAACGTAACGGCAGACGAAATACCGCTAAGCGTTTCGCCCGGCGTGCTAACGACTCTTCCAGCTCACCACCTTTTGTGACGATATACAGGACATGGTTTATGAAGATTAGAAAGCTGTCAACAGAACGAGCCAGACTGAAGACAAGAAACACAAGAAGAGGAATTAATTCTACCCTAAAATTGCACAAGTTTTACAAGTCTGCGTATCTTCAAAGGACTGATATCAACATAAGGATTTATTATCGCTTAATTCATGGAGTGTAACTGAAAAACATACCAGCATCCTATCAAGAGCTAAATTTGAATTATGATAATGTAGAGAATTCTCTCCGAATCAGACTACGAACGTCATCAGGGAGACATAGAAACACCAGTTTTCACTGCTCGAAATTGTAAGTTGTGGGGTGTCCTAGTCTTACCTACGTGGCTATTTCTTATTTGTGTGTGTTGCAATAATTTTTTATATTCTCTTATTCTATTTGCATATGCATACATATATATATGACTACTTTGTGTGTTCTACTTCAATTTTTTGGCTTCTTAATATATTGAGAAAGAGCGAATCAGATTAATACACAGATACAAACATATGTACAAACATACCTGAACAAACGGACAGACAGACGGACAGACGGACAGACAGACAGACGGACGGACGGACAGACAGACAGACAGACGGAGGAAGGGAGGGACAGACAGACAAACAGATAGATAGATAGATAGATAGATAGATAGATAGATAGATAGATAGATATACATGCATGCATACATACATATATACTTGAAAAAAAATAACACCACTAGAATAGTTCTTTCCAATTTTGGCACAAAGACAGCAATTTTGAGGGAGAGGCAAATAAATTACAACAATCCCGTGCTCAAATGGTACTTATTTTATCGACTCCGAAAAGATGAAAGACGAAATCGACCTTTGCGGCATTTAAACTCAGAATGTAGAAAAAAAGAAATGGAAGAAATGCCACTACGCGTTTTGCCCGGCACAGTAGTGATTCCGCCAGTTCACACCATCTTTTATGACAAAAAAATATTAGCACGAAAAAATACGATGAGATACAATAAAAGTTATAGCTGACGTTCAGAGAAAGCTGAAACAGAAATGTATTAACGTTTCAGATATATAAGCCTTTATCAGGAACACTGAATAGGAAGAAAGAAATGAAAAATGGAAAAAATATAACGACAAAAGTTCGCTGATATGAGATATGTATCTCATATTAGCACCATTTTGAATATGATCTGCAGTGGAAAGGAAAAAAGAAAAAAAATATTTCGCGAGAGAGGCGTAAGGGAGATAAATTTGAGCGTAACGTGCGTGCGTGCGTGCGTGTGTGTGTGTGTGTGTGTGTGTGTGTGTGTGGATATGCATGTATCTGTGTTTATAGTTGTGAAACAACTATGTACGTGCGTGTGTATTTGTGTGTGAATGTGCGAATGTGCGTTTGTGTCGTAATGCCGTGGAGCCGCATAAGTTTGAGTTTAATGCTTTCAGTGTGTATGTTGAATATGAAGGCTGAATATGGTGTATGATGTGTTTTTTTTATATATATATAGGTACATACTTTCTGTTTGGGAATGTATGTGTTGGTTTTGTTTTTTCATGTTTGTAGTAGTGTTATGAGAAAGTTATGTGTGCATTTTTGCAGTAAGGCTTTCCGTGTGTATCCGTTTGTGTTATTATTAGTATGTGGGTATTGCGCACGTGTGATCGCCATGAAGTATCGCATGAGGCTGAAGTTGTCGAAGATCGCATATATTTGAACTTTCCTGGCCAAACCACCGACGACAAGCGCCAACATCCTTGCTAATACCTTGACCAAAATCTCAAACTCTGTACATAACAGAGCTATGGGCTGGAAACTATCTATAACATCCCTCTTTTTGGCGTCGTTTCTCTGTAACATTGACAGGGCCCCGACTCATTGAACAAGCAATTCTCTTGTTCTGCAGCCAGTTGCAGACGTTAATCAAGAGGTAGAAATGCTTCGTGGTATTTCGTCTGCCGTTACGTTCTGAGTTCAAATTCCGCCGAGGTCGACTTTGCTTTTCATCCTTTCGAAGTCGATAAATTAAGTACCAGTTACGCACTGGGGTCGATGTAATCGACTTAATCCCTTTGTCTGTCCTTGTTTGTACCCTCTGTGTTTAGCCCCTTGTGGGCAATAAAGAAATAAGAGGTAGACAGACAACTCTGGTGTGTATCATAAAATTCACAGGAAAAACCATTTAAACCGAGTGTACGACTTGGCACAGCCCAACAATATCACCTGTATGTCACTTGCTGTTATTGCCTTTCGCAATACCAAGTATCTTACATCTAATAATAGTATCAATTTTTGGCACAAGGCCAGCAGTTTTTGTGATGAGGGAGAAGTCGATTACATCGATCCCAGTACTTGACTGCTTCTTATTTTAAGACCCCGAAAAGATGAAAGGCAAATTCGACCTCGGCGGAATTTGAACTCAGAACATACAGACGGACGAAATACCGCTAAGCATATTGTGCAGCGTACTAACGATTCTGCCAGCTCGCCGCCTTCATCATGCATCTAATGATAGTAAGAAATATATGCACGTATTTCAGCTGTAGGTTTTACTTTCGTCATTGACGAAACTCTGCCAAAATATTCACTCCAATCTTTATTTCAAAAATACATAAACTGAACCATTATTAATTTCAGATAGTTTCCCTAGCAACAGCTATAAATATCGTTTGTTACAGATGTAATTATAGTTCGTCACTGGCCTTAAAGTTATAGTTATAGTGTTTACCACTGGCCTTACAGATGGAAATAGTGAGAAGCATAAGTCTTGAAAATATAGTGTCTACCACTCGTCTTACTCGTGGAGACAGTCGTACCTCTAGCTTAACTGATGTCAGTAGTATGCATCACTGGTATTACAGTTCTAGACAGTGTGTACTATTCATCTTGTACATGGAGAAAATATTTACTTAGATATGTAGATAGTGTTTACGGCTGTTCTTAACGCTGTAGATAGTGTGTACCAGAGGCCTTACAGATATAGATAGTGTGTACCACCAGCTTTATGCATATAGATAGTATGTAGTGCTGTCCTTACAGACAGCGGCAGTATGTGCTATTTGCCTTGCATATATAGTGTGTAGCGTTGGCCTTATATATGGAGATGATGTGTAATAGTGGCCTTACAGATATATTGCGTAATATTAGTCTTGCAGATATAAATAGTGTGTAAAGCTGGACCTTACAGATGTAGGTAATATGTTTTATAGGCCTTTCTGATGAAGGAACTGTATACCGCTGACCTTACAGAAATATTGTGTACCTTTGACTTTACAGACATAGATAGAGTATATCACTGGTTTTACTGATGAAGATATTGTCTACCACTAGCCTAGTGGTCACCATTGGCCTTACAAGTGTAGATAGTGTTTACTGATAGCCTTACACATATACTTAGTGTGTAGCACTGGTCCTATAGATGGAGATGATCTGCACCACTAGCCTTACAGATATTCATAGTATATACCATATACCTTATAGATAGAAATGACGTACAACAATAGCCTTACAGGTAGAGTTAGTGTATACCACTGACCATGTTACACTGACATGTGTACCAATGACTTGCAGTTCAAGATAATATGTACACTTGCCTTATAGATGGAAGTAGTGTCTCCCACTGTCTCCCACTAAATATAGACAGTGTATGCCACTAGCCTTAAATATATAGTATCTACTCCTGACCTTACAGTTGTACACGGTGTGTACTATTGGAATTTATTAATGGAATAGAGTGCGCTACTCGTCTTACAGATGCAGGTAGAGTGTACCATTAACTTTATAAGTGCAGCTAGCTTATACTACTGACCTTACTGATGTAGATGTGTACCATCAGTCTTGAGTGTGTACATACTGTATACCACTGACCATACAGATGGAAAAGTGTGTACCAATAGCCTTAGAGATGTATCACTGTCCGTGCCGATACAGAATTACGACTGGTTATGTACACCGTCATGTGTACCAATAACCTTACAGTTCTAGATGATATGTACACTTGCCTTATAGGTGGAGGTAGTGTCACCCACTGACCTGGTAGATATAGATAGTATGTACCACTAGTCTTGCTGATATAGATAGTGTACACCACTGGCCTTACAGAAATAAGTAATACGTACTGTTTGCTTTATAGCTGGAGATAGTATATACAATTGGCCTTACAGAAGTAGATAGTGTGTAGCATTTGTTTTAGAGATGCTAACGGTGTATTCTCTGGCCTTAAAGATGATGTGTACCACTGGCCTTACAGAAGTAGATAGTGTGTGCCACTGACCTTAATGTAGATTTTATCTATTACTGGTCTACATTTTCAAGGCTTATTGTTCTCACTAACTCCATCTGTAAGGTCAGTGGTAAGCACTACAACTACAACTGTAATGCCAGTGGCAAGACGATATTTGTAGCTGTTGCCAGGGAAACTATCTGAAATTAATGATGGCTCAATTTATATATTTTTGAAATAAAGATCGGAGTGAATGTCTTGGCAGAGTTTCTTCAATAACGAAAGTAAAACCTACAGCTGAAATACTTGCAGATATTATCTATTACTGGCCTAATTTTGACCACTGGCCTTACCTGTGTAGTTAATGTGTTGCTTCTCCTTTTACAAGTATACAACTTCTAGCGCTGTCGATGTTGTATACCACTTGTCGCTTTCGTAGACATTGTTTCGTCACTGGCTTTAAATCTTTTGTTAGTATGTACTCCGGGCCTGACATACTTGCTTAACATCTACTACTTGTCTTACAATCATAGATATTGTCTACTACAGTTCTTTTACTATCTCCTTCTTGTCTTATAACCACATTTAAAATTTCCTACTTGTCTTGTCAGCTATAATTGTTATTCACTTACTGACGTATTTATATCATCACATGCATATTTAATTATCACAAGCAATGTTGACATAATGACAACATCATTGTTATTGTACAACAGATGTTGTGACGCGAAAGGCCAGGTTCCTATTGTAACACTAGAGGCTATGTTACTGTTGTGACTCATTTGACCATGCTATTGTAGGGACACATAAGGTCGTTTGCTGTTGTGATACATCATTTACAAACTAGCAGTAAAACCTGCTTCTAATCTCTGGGGAATGAATTGGTGTAAAAAAGAGGATCTTATGTTTTCATTCCTGAAAATTCTTTAAAACTAGTGTAATGTCACATTTCCGCCACCACTACTACGTTCATTTCAGTACAACTTAATCAATCTGTGGAGAAAATCTGGATAGGAACAGAGTTCTAAAAAGTGTGGCCAAAGAATTTCATAAAGTGAGGCAAGGGAACAAGAAAATGAAGCGGTAGATAAAAACGGAAAGTATTCAGCGGAGATGATACACAGTTTCTTTTTACTTTCTTTACAGGAAGGAGAAACTTCATGGTTAAAGTGGGAAAGACAGAGCGGACACTGAATGTTAATATGTGAAAAATTGTTCAATAAACGTCTCTCAGTAAGTCAGCTCGTCTTTTCTGTGAATGTGGTCCAAAATGTTTCACTGTGAAGCAGCTGTTGCAGTATCCCAAACATATCAGCTGTACGGACTCAAATGTGGGTTGCATTTGTGTCTCGTATGAAGCCCACATCAAATGTTCAAGGACAACTAACTTTCCGGCTTTAAATAAGAAACTCACCGTTTGTGACGTTGTCTTGGAAGTGTTATAGATATGTGGTAACCATCAGTGGTTATCAGGCACTGTGGATTCATATACTGAACATTCAGTTATCAATATCTACATTTTTTTTTTGCTAAGCCATCCATAAATATGTATAATATATGACGTAAAGGAAAACTTTGCCTATACTCCTACTTCACATAACATCAGCTCTCTCTCTCCCTCCCTCCATCTCTCTCCCCTTCTTTCTCTCTCTTCATCTCCTTTTCTTTCTCCTTCTGTCTCTTTCACTCTTCCCCTTCTCTCTCTCTTTCTCTCTCTCTCTCTCTCTCTCTCTCTCTCGCCTTAGTACTCACTTATTTTCAACAGCCTCAGTAGCAACAATAACATCAAACTTCTGTTCCCTCATGTATCTACTCTTACACCTTACAATCTCAGTACTCTATTTTTCTTTATAAACTCAATCCTCTAGTTACAGTCACATTTACTTAGCGTCACTTTTCTCCTGTCCCCATAGCGTCTCCGATATTTCACGTCACCATACAATCGTTACTTCTGCTCTCAACAGCATTAGTGCTTTTGACTTTTATAACGTTAGAACTCTTTTTACCTCACGTGTTCCAGTATTTCTTCTGTTTAGTGTCAATACTCACTCTGTCTTGTGTTAGTACTCCCTCTGCCAAGAGATAATGATTCCATACTCAGCAATCGTTAGCATTTCCGTTCCCTACAACCTCACTCTCAACAACAGTCCACTCTTCGCCTTTTGACTCTTTGAGTTCTCAATCCCCTATCGCCACTAATAGCAACCTCAAAAATAAATTTTAAAAAACTCACGTTGCTAAAATAAAAACAGCACCATACGAACAATAATACCAGCATGCAGATTTTCAAATATTCAAATGAGTCAAATTTACACAGTTTCTATCGATGGACACGAGAAAATATTTCCTAGACATAGTAAATGGTCAATGGAAGTGAGCAGTATGACCAAGTGTACCCTTGTGACTAATACTTCCTCGACAGAACTGCTGACCGACTTTTGACGGTCGATGCAGAGTTAAAGGTGAGTTACAACTTGCTTGTAGTTGACTCTGTTCTTGTTCACTAACGCTTATATTGTGATATTCAGTGAAGCGAATGAACAACCAATAACTATTGATTACTAACAAAATAGGCTTCATTGCTTTTGGATTAATGTTGTCTTTCGTATCGATCACAGTGATAATTGTATTTTACCAATATTACAATACACATCCACTCCTCCTCTCTTTCATCTTTCTCCTTTTTTTATTGTTCTATTGCTTTCTTTTGTTTCTCTAACTTGGCTTTCTTTCTGAATAATTTATACAACAGTCCGCTCTTAATGAAACTTCTTTAGCTTTGTGCTCTTTAATATATACATTCATACATACATACAAACGCACATATATAGACACGTACATACACATATACATATATATAAATATATACCTATATATATATATATACAAACATACGTAGAAACACAAATATATATAAAATATATACACACATATATGCATCTATGTATATATATATGTGTGTATGTATATCTATATATGTATGTGTGTGTGTGTGTGTGTGTGTGTGTGTGTGTGTGTGTTTGTTTATGTGGATTAGTATCATTGGATTGTTGGTATGGCTGTGGAATATTATTATAGCACATCCTTTTGATTATATATATATATATATATATATATACAGATATATATACATTGTATATAAAAAGAACGACAAAGAGAAAGAGAGGGGAGAGAGAGAAAAGCGGGGGATCAAAATAAAAGAACAAACTGTAATAAAGCGACGATAGTTTTCTGTTATCTACTTAGACAGACAGGCAGACGGACAGACAGACAGACAGACAGACAGACAGACAGACAGACAGACGGACGGACAGACAGACAGACAGACAGACAGACAGACAGACAGACAGACAAACAGATAGATAGATGATTGCAAGTATGCACATATAGATGCACACAAACGATATACGAATTAATGACTATAGAAACACACAACACTGAAAAACATGCAAAATAATGCCTTCTCATACAAAATCCCCTTTGAAAGACGAGTTAAACTGTCTGTTCTCAGGAATTTCTAAAATATTTCTGCTTTATTTTATACAATTAAGTGCTATCTTCTGTATTTGGCGGGGAAAATGGGAAAATGATGTTTTAGGTGATGTCTGCAAACATAATGGCTGTTGACTCATAGACGAATATGGCCATCGCTGACAAATTATCTAGACGCTAAAGACAAAGACAGTCAGCAATATCCTTGCTGAAGTTTAAAGACTATAATATATTGCACAACACCGCTAAGGTTGTTACCTACGAAGTCTTGTGGTTGGCACTCCGTCGGTTACGACGACGAGGGTTCCAGTTGATCCGATCAGCGGAACAGCCTGCTCGTGAAATTAACGTGCAAGTGGCTGAGCACTCCACAGACACGTGTACCCTAAACGTAGTTCTCGGGAAGATTCAGCGTGACATAGTGTGGCAAGGCTGGTCCTTTGAAATACAGGTACAACAGAAACAGGAAGAAAGAGTGAGAGAAAGTTGTGGTGAAAGAGTACAGCAGGGTTCACTATCATCCCCTGCTGGAGCCTCGTGGAACTTTAGGTGTTTTCGCTCAATAAACACTCACAACGCCTGGTCTGGGAATCGAAACCGCGATCCTGCGACCGTGAATCCGCTGTCCTAACCACTGGGCCATTGCGCCTCCACACCTACAAAGCCAAGTAGTTCAGAAATAAGCAAGAGTGAGATCGCCGGTTTTGCAATGAAGTCGGTGTTATTTCGGAAATTCCTTCTCCGAAACATTTGCTTCAACGAAAGCTTGGTGATGACTCTCCCTCTGGATTATTGCACACCGGGACAACGTTACATACGGTATTTCTGTTTCCTCACTTCGGAGTAGAAATAGGAAAAAGAAAAAACCAATCAACATCATTGGATACAAACGAAGTCACAAATGTTATATTATTAGTTTCTTTCTAATGTTATATTATTAGCTTCTCAACCGGATGATGGGGGAGGAGCGTTCCAGATAAGATTTTGTTGATAAAATTTATCGGTAATAGATATTCAAAATATTCCCTTTCTTCAAAATAGAAGAAAATGCTCATCTACAAACGCAAAAGAATACGTTGTGAGAATTCTAGATCTAGAACTGAACTGAAAATAGTCAATACCACTACTTAAAAACGGCTTCATCTATGCAGATTGCACCATATGTGTTTGAACAGGTGTAAACAGCAAAAGCACTCGCATGTTACGAAAATCTCTTTCCAAAAGATTTGTGCCGGTGATTTTTGAGACTTTTACATAAGAATTTATATTTTTTCATTTAGGAAAATCATCTGGCAAATTTACACACGCACACACACACACACACACACACACAC
>NC_068986.1:81979462-81980379 GCF_001194135.2 Octopus bimaculoides | reverse complement strand
AAAACACCCACACAGATTGCACCTCTGATTTGCACTACCAATACCTGCAAGTAAGTTCTGCTCATTGTGGATCCTAACATGTCTTTTAAGACCCCCATTGGATTTGCAAACCCTCTGGCACACACCGCATTCAAACGTGTGCACAGACATATAATCAGAATAGCTGGGTGAGGTTTGTTTTCCATGGGTTCGCAGGTGAGATTTGAGGCCAGCCAAGGACAGACATGGTCTGTCACAGACTGTGCACACAAAAAGGTCCTTGTCATTCACCTTCTCAGTCTTCACACACATTCCCTCTAGCTCTGTCTGGCCTCTCTCCACGGTTGAGAAGCTAATAATATAACATTTGAACAGTGAATCGGGTGTTATGACGTATAGCTACATTGTATTATTTGTTCCTTTCTTATGGGCGGCAGAATCGGCACACGAGGAGTATGAAGTAAATAACTCTTCTTTATAAACATGTTTTTCGGTCATTTTCTGATGAACAACGCTGCAGCTTCTGCGTACCAAATTCAGTCACAAGTCTGTGGTTGACCTAGGGCTATAGTAGGAAACACTTGCTCAAGGTACCATGCAGAGTAATTGAACGTGGAATCATGCGGTTGGGAAGCAAACTTCTCAACCACACAGTCATTCTTGTATCTAATGTGCGTGTGCATGCGTTTACATTTGTAGTAGTAAAGGGTTGCGCAAAAAACATACTTCATTTGGTAAGCGAAAGATTACTGAATCTTTTGATACCCCATTCGTCAAAATCGGCAACTCAGTTTTCAAATCCATACGCGCAAACACATTCGAAACATACGCACGCGCGAGCACACACACACACACACACACACATAAACTCTGTTTTATATAGATAGATAGATAGATAGATAGATAGATAGATAGATAGATAGATAGATAGATAGATA
>NC_068986.1:81971836-81979164 GCF_001194135.2 Octopus bimaculoides | reverse complement strand
AAACACATTCGAAACATACGCACGCGCGAGCACACACACACACACACACACACATAAACTCTGTTTTATATAGATAGATAGATAGATAGATAGATAGATAGATAGATAGATAGATAGATAGATAGATAAACTATCGTTTCATAGACATATAAATACACACTTTTACTGGCGTATACACATTCACCCACATATACTCAGTTACGCAGTTACACACACACACACACACATACACACACACACACGCCTATATACACGCACACACACACACATATATACACCAAAAACATGCTTTCATCATTAAACATAGTCACACGTCTACACAGTTACGGCACTTTCATATGTGCACACACGCATACACGCACACCATGCACGTAAACACGCACATTCACATACACCATACACGTACATACATACACACATACACATATTCAATTGCATTTGAACAGTGAATCGGCTGTGAGGAACCGAAATTTGAATGAGCCATTGTCACAACTGTGCATATGGACATATGTGCGTGCGTGTGTGTGTGTGTGTGTGTGTGTGTGTGTGTGTGTGTGTGTGTGTGTGTGTGTGTGTGTGTGTGTGTGTGTGTGTGTGTGTGTGTGTGTGTGTGTGTGTGTGTGTGTGCATACATATGTGTGTATGCCAGTATATGTGTGTTAGTGTATTTTTTGTCTGTGGAGAGAGGCCAGACAGAGCTAGAGGGAATGTGTGTGTGGAAACTATCTGTGTGCGTGTATGTGTACGAATGTGTGAGTGTGTGTGTGTGTGCATATTCTCTATGTATATGTGTGTTAGTATCTACATACGTGTCTATACGTATGTCTTTCTATGTATGTGTGTACAGAATGCGTGTAGGATGTGTCTACGTATCTATGTGCATGTATGTACGTATATATGTCTATGTTTGTATGCGTATATGTGTGTATATCTGTATGTGTCTGAGTATGCTATCTCTGTGTCTGTGTGTGTGTCTCTGTGTGTGAGTATGTGCATGTATGTAATTGTGTGATTTATGCTATTTAGCAGTTATAGATATTTGGTTACCGACGATAAGATCCTATATTGTGTTCTCACTGTGAAATTGTCTCCAACAGCCGTGCAAGTAGCCGTACCAGTATGCGTGCCAATTAGCCGTGCCAACAGCAGATATTTTACACAGATTACCTTCTACTATATCAATTCATTAGTTCGATCGTAGTAAATGAATTACGTAGTTTCTGTTTTGGCTATTTGCCCGGTTAATGGAGCATCATATCACGCTTTTACGGTTTCACGGTTTACATGATGGACACGGCGCTTAATGGAAATGATTGATGTCAAGTACGGTCAATAAGCGATGTTCTTTTTAGTGGCTTCAGTGGAGTTTGTTTCGTATTCTTTAACTTCAACAAGAATATGAGAAATATTTCTTAATGTAGTTGGTTAAATAAGGCAGCGATGGGGAATTAATCAGTAGAGCGACAGCTTATTAAATTTCTTGCATTATTTAATTAAGTCTCATTACATATACATTACAAAATATTCTCTCGAGACTAACCCTGCTTTTGGAAGTGGTTCCCTGGACGGGTGGGGATATGAAGATTCTTATGAGAGATCTTATGAAAATTTCTTATGCCATTTCCATCTGTCGGATTATTATGGAAATTTGGGGTTCTTGTGGTGGTCCTTTAGGATTTTCTATTACTGAAATTGCTTATATGTAGTTGATATTGGTTTACATTTTTTGATTTTTATTTTATTTTATTTTTTTTTATCAAATTTGTGGAATTTACTATAGTGGAATATACCGTGGTGGAATTTACCTATGGTGAAATTTACTATGGTGAAATTTTCCGTGGTGGAATTTACCTCGAACCGTATATATATACATATTTCTCGTATAGGCTTTGTTTCTCTTCGGGCCGACCCAAATCTAAATATGCTCTCGCCAACCTAGAAAAATGTGTATTATTTTTATTAACAAGTTTAATAATTTTTACCGTTTGTAATGTTCGCTCTTTATGTTTGTTCAGTGTTATTAGTTGGTGTTTGTCTCTTTTGTTTTCTTTTTTCTAAGCTGGAAGTTGCAGCTGTTACGAACTACACACTGGGTATCCAGTTGATTATTCATTTCAAGTTTGTTTATTGTGTAGGGATTCTCAACCATATTTTGCCTATGAACTCCACTGATCCCTATTTTGCTCAAGTAGACCCTCATAGCCATTCGATGTGTAAAAAAAAAACGTATTGTACATTTATAATTAAATATTATTAGGAACTGTATAAAAAAATTGATAAAATATTTTGTGTATTGTAGAAATATAACCAATTTATTGCACAGAAATTTTAACGAGAAAATTTTATATGGACTCCCAAGGGTCAAATGAACCCAGGTTAAGGACCAGTAATGTAGATAATATAAGACTGTGGTCTGTATACAAGCTATAAGGATTTGAATTTATCCTTTTTTTGTATTAGCTGTAGTTTGTTACGATCTTTTTATTGAAGATTAAAAGCCAAGGCAGTGCTAGCATAAACCATGATGGATCGAATATACAATACACTAAAGTATTTTTTCTCTGAAATGCTGTACGCCACTCTATCTGTACTGTAAAATACTGCACACTACTATATTTGCACTCTATGATACTGTACATAGTATATATGTACTCTAATATATTGTACACTGCTGCATCTATACTTTAATAAACTGGTTGCTTCTATGTGTAGACCAAATATGATTCCTGTTAGTGCCCTATGTTTGTGCATTCTTTTACTTTCCTAACAACCTTCATCCCTCTCCGTCCTCATTGATATCAGTTTATTTCTCTCAGTATCAGATCTACCAAAGACTAACTTTCGTCCAGTTCGATAAAATTAATACTGTTAAGCTTGACATCAACATAATATTTTACTGTACTTCGTATAGATCCAGATTCTTGTAGCTAAGCTACTTACTTATGGTCATCACGCATTTCTCGTCTTTTGACTTGGAAGCTTCTTGTCAGATCGCACCATTGCAACGTGTGTTGATGCGACTTTCTCTAATTCAACGCTTTACCTATTTAGACACTCTGGTGTACCCTAAAATTCAGTTTTGCTACCCACTTCCTTCTTCTGATACGCCAACGTCCTTTTCAACGTCACCTATAATAATGTTCACTTCTATACAGCTTATACCATTTTTCATCCCTTCTCAATCCAACGCACAGAAACGCTATCGTCATGTAATCTAGACAACAATCTAGATTTCTCACATCAAACTTACACTGTTACATATAAATAAATCTCAAAAACATTCTCTACGACGGCCATGGCAGTATAATCTCCTTCAACATCAAAAAGACACTATCCCTACACCCTAGTCTTGGACAACACGAAACGAGAACCCTTACAATCTCTGATGATCGTTGTTATTACATTCATAATGTAACAGAAGCTTTGTCCCAAAACTTATGTGGCGATATTAGTGTTATAGCGAGGTGCAAAACTGTTACCCTTGATATTGTATATCATGAATAGATTATAATATTTAAAAAAAAAAACTATACTGATATGTTGATTTTGGTACATGCTGTTTGTGGATTTGCACAGGATTGAGTATATGTATCTAAACATGGTTATTAGTTCCAGCTATAGCTTTGTTATAGAGCAAGATTTCTAGATAATTGATTTAGTGTTGAAGTAGTAGTGGAGTTAATGTTTTGAAAATGGTAGGTGGATATGACTATGATGAAAGGTTGTTTACAGTAATTTGGGTGAAGCGTTATGTGATATCAAATTAGATATTAAAAAAAAGGTCTTGTTAAGGTCGAACAATGCAAAAGGAAATACAAAAGTGAAAACAGAACATTTGTATTTCTTTCATATTTCAGGGTTAGGACAGCTTCACCAGGATATGTGGAGAAATGGGAGATGGAACTAATCTATAACCGTTGCTCAGATATGTCGGAGAAGAAAGTAACATGCGCAGATTTGTGTTGTTATAGCAGCTTCATATAATTCTTAACTATTGCTAAATACTGGTTTCAACTTATTAATTAGGATAGCTTCCTTGATTCGAAGATTCTGTGTATATTTAACAGTGGTGTGATAGGTTTATGTAAGTATATCTTGTACACAATAGCGGAGATAACGAATATTTTCGGTATTACGTGCGAGAAGCCATTGATTCCCGAGGTATTGCTATTGTACCCTGTCTATGCCTGACCTCCCGAGATCTACTGTATTTCTTTTATCAGCGTTCTGTGTTGTACTTTTAAGGTAGTGTTTGATATTTTTTTACGGGAAGATAGATTATTCCAGAAATTGCTACGATTTTCAGTGTTTCTACTCTCAACTATCATGTGGAAGCGTAAGGTGAAATTAATCGCAGGACAAAAGTAGATATATTTTGTATGAGAACCCAATAATAAATTTATGTCGACTCAACCATACACGAAACTCTTCTTTGAAAAGTAGAATAGGGGTATCCAAGTTATAAATTTCGTCACAAAATCTGTTGCTAGAAGGAATTACGATAATAAAATATTACAATTCGTACTTGTGGAACTACTTTGGGATTGATAAATATGATAGGAGAGGGTTAACTTTTATCATCATCATCATCATTATTATTAACATTATAAGTAGGAACAGCAGCAAGAAGATCTTTTTCGTCATCATCTTCATCTTCATCAGCAGCAGCAGCAACAGCCGAAACCGCAGCAACAGGAATAGTAACATCCTCTTCATCGTCATTGTCACCATGATCGATGGTAATAGTAGCAGAAGCAGCAGAAGCGGCAGCGGCAGCAGCAGCAGCAGCAGCAGTAGAAGAAGGAGAAGTCACCGCTGCAACAACAGCATCCTCTTCATCGTCATCGTTATTGTCATCGCCACTAGCAGCAGCATCAACACCACTACCAACAGTCTCCTGTTCTTCATTGTTATCATCATTATCGTTATAAAGATCAATTAGCAGAAAAGATTTCAATCTCAAAAACAACCAGCGGCTATTGCGAATTCTACGACTGCTCCACACTCAAACACTGAAAGCACTAAAAGAAAACTAGCATTGTTTACTATGGCGTCATTAGAAATTGGATCAATCTCGGTTCATTGGAACTGTCGCCTTAAACTATTCAATAATTTAACTAGAAGAATGGTAGTTTGCAGTCAAAGTTAATTGAAATCCAAAACACACTAACAGGAGATGCTAAAACAATCATAAACTACTTCAAAAACATTCTTGAAATCCATGGAGAAATAGGAAATTGCGTTCAAGAGTATTAACTGTTCCGCGTAATGGAAGAATGTGTTCGGATATTTAAAAAGAAAACAGTTATTCGTATATTTTCAGTTGTGATTGGAAAGCAATAGAGTCGTTGTATTTGTGGTGTTGGGAGTGACAGTGGCGTGTGGAATGTCACAGGATGTCCGTTTCTCACCGATGATTTTATCTTTCGCCAATCTATATTGTCAAAAGATACACAAACGCACATAACTTTAATATATGTTTCTATGCATTTAATATATATATAATATATATACATACAAATGTAATTCCCTCCCAAATAAATTGCACTTCGTATTTCGAGGCTCCGATGAAACTATAAGGTGTTATTCAGGTGCACTCAACAATGAGTCCACTCCATCTTATAGCAGAAACAGCTGTAAGCTAATGAAGTTCAAAGAATAATCATTTATTCCTTTGTTATCTATTTTTCTTATTACCGTTCTATACTCGTCTAACACTTCGCTCTGAAGCATACGTATGTTGAGTTCTACACCAGGTTATCAGTCTTGAAATGCCTAGGCGAAATATTAAAGCATGTATATTTATACATATATATTAAAGGAAAACAGCTAACCACTACACATGTACATTACAATGATTATCTTCTTTTAAAAGTGAAACTGGTATGTAATTATGTGTTTTGAAACAATATGATTTATTTACAGTACAAAAGTAATTGTGACTGTCTTTTCATTTTTTCATTGTTTAGTCATTTTCTGTTCAATGACATACGAAATATTTTTAATTTGATATATACACGTGTGTGTGTTTAATAGTCGATCATATTGTTACCAGTAGTCTTGTTTAGTATTTTGTAATTAAAATTGATGGGAAAATAGAAGCAAATATATTCAGCAGAGTATTTAACTTTGAAAAGAGGAAAATCTTTTTCGCAAATGGTCTCAAATTTTAGCACAAGACCAAGAATTTCGAGGGAGGAGAAAACTAATTTACATTGAACCCAGTGTTAAACTGATATATTATTTTATCGGTCCCGAAAGAATAAAACGGATAGTTAAACTCGGCAGAATATGAACTCAGATCGTAAAGACGGGCGAAATGCCGCCAAGTATTTTGCCCGACGTTCTAACGATCCTGCTAGCTCATCGTCTTAGTCTTTTTCGACCAAGTTATGAGTTAAACGAATAAATGACTACATTCATCCAAACCGAAACAAGTGAACCATGCCCACTAAACAGTAGAAGCAGTAGGAAAAACAACATATACTATTTGATTTACATAGAATACTACAAACACACATACATACACGCAGACACTCAAAATGTACATATGTACGAGCATGTGTCATGTGTATACGTGAGTTTCCGTCCACCAAATACTACTTACAAGACTACGATCTACCCGAGGTTATAGTAAAAAATACAAGGTATTGAGTTATGAGATCGAACCTAGAACTTTAGAACCTCATAGATACTTTGTGAAATTCTTCGCTACACGACATTACGTTCATACCAAGTCATCACTAGAAACGTAAAAATCTGTAAAACTTTCCAGAAGTTAATCATTTAAGTATATATGTGCATGTCTAGACATGCAACTATATGCATGAGAATACATACAGAAAACAAAACATACAAGTCTGCAGATGCACAGACTCCAGATACCGCATGTATACACAAATGCATGTAAAATTACTCTGTTGATGTTGGAATTCCTTGGATCTAGGTTAGAAACCGATTCTTTCTCTATTGGCTAGAAATCGTGAAATGAAACTGAATAATGCCATAAACACACACGTACACACGCGCGCGCACGCACGCACACACACACACACACACACGCACACATACACACACACACACACAAGAGCAAGATGAGGGGGCGATCTGGCAGAAGGGATCAACTTTGCCTTTCATCTTTTCAGGGTCGACGAAATAAATACCAATTGTGCACTCGTCTCAATGCAATCGAGCAGCTTCCTTCTCCAAAATTTTGGCCCCGTGCCTATTGTGGAAATAATTTAAGAACAAGACTAAAGCAGAAATGTTGCTTCGCAGAATTTCTTCCGGCTTTTTACGTTGAGTTCAAATCCTGCTTAAGTCGGATC
>NC_068986.1:81969955-81971151 GCF_001194135.2 Octopus bimaculoides | reverse complement strand
ATATATATACATACATATGATTAAGATTCAGTTGAATTAGTTACTTAAATTGAGACACCTTGTTAGGTCGATCTAATTTTCTCACCCAAACAATATAAGGTGAATATCAAACTCTGTGCAGAAGTGTTTGCACTTGATATTCTTGCAGTGTATGCAGATAACACGACCCAGTTTACTGAAGGGATCCTCTCTTGGTTGTTCAGAATTGTACATTATGTAAAAATACTTTCTATAATATTTCCGAAGTGCAGATTCCAAGTAGGTGAATAAGATATGAGTAACAAAGATGTACAAGTGTCAATTCATTACGGCCGTTTCAAGTGACTCTTTCAATTGATTAATGAAAACGTTACATCATTGCAAAGAAACTGTTTTCGTCAGATGTCTGCAGTCATCTGACGAAAACGGTTCATTTGCAATGGTGTAATGTTTTCATTAATCAATTAAAGGAGTCACTTGAAACGGCCGTAATGAACTGACACCTGTACATCGTTGTTTCTCATTTGTGCGTGTGTGTGTCTTTGTGTCTGTGTTTGTCCCTCCCCTCCACCGCTTCACAACCGACGTTGGTGTGTTTACGTCCTCGTAAATTAGTAGTTCGGCAAAAGGGCCGATATAATAAGTACTAGGCTTTAAAAAAGTAAGGTACTGGAGTCGATTCATTATTCGACTAATAATTTTTCTTCAAGGTAGTGCCCCAGCATGGCCGCAGTCTCATGACTGAAGCAGATAAAAGATAAAAGGCAGAACCTATGAGCAACAATATCGACAATAACAACAATAAAAACAACAGTTGTAACTGCAACAACAACAACAACAACAACAGTAGCAGCAGCATCAACACCAGCAATCACTTTACTTCATAAAATTCTCTTTTGTTTTAGAATTGTAGAAATTTTTGTGGTTGATCTACAATATACAGCAACACCAGCACTGCCATTAACACCACCAACACTCGTCACACCACTACCAATACATCTATCTCCACCTGGCTCCTCTCTTCTTCTTCCCCTCCTCTTTAACCTCTGACTATTACTCACTATCCATCTCCTCCCTTCCTTATTTAATCCTAGTTTTACCTAATTAAAGCGATATATTTTGGAGTTTATACGATTACACACACACACACACACACACACACACACACACACACACACACCGTTTCCCGTTTCTCTCCTTCCCACCCCAACACGTTT
>NC_068986.1:81960429-81961046 GCF_001194135.2 Octopus bimaculoides | reverse complement strand
ATTGTATTGGTGGTCATGGTTGTAGTAGTAGTAGTAGTAGTGGTGGTGGTTGTGGTGGTGGTGGTAGTGGTGGTGGTGGTGGTGGTGGTGGCGGCAGCGGCAGTGCTGGTATTGCTAGTGATGTGATGACGGGGCTACTATTTGTGATAATGGTGACGGTGATTGTGGTGGGTGGTGGGCTGTCTAGATAATAACAGGGATGGTCATGGATGTCTGGTGATCAGGGTGAAATGTGCAGGTACTACTACTACTACTACTAATACTACTGTGTTTTGAAGTGTTATGCTCAAGAACATATACACCACCCAGTCTAGAAATTGAAACCACGATCTCGCGATCATGATTGCAACACCCTAACCACTAGGCCAATAATAATAATAATAATAATAATAATAATAATAATAATAATAATAATAATAATAATAATAATAATAATGATAATGCCCTGATGCAGTACCAGGCAGTGGCTCTCATGGCTTCTGATCTTAATTGATTGGAAGTGTTATCATGTACGTTGTTTTGTCTTGGTATAAAAGATGGGCTACAGCAAATATTCTGCTTAATACCACAGATTTGCTTGTCAGTTGTTTGACCTTAACCAGTTGAGCATGTCCCTT
>NC_068986.1:81948803-81960419 GCF_001194135.2 Octopus bimaculoides | reverse complement strand
TTTGAATAATTCACCTTTGGAAGCATGGGTGTTTTGCTCAACATCCTTAAACAAATCTTATTCAGGGACCTTTTGAGCGGGATGGGCTACTCGACCTGAAAAAAATTCTAACTGGGCCCCACTGTTTATCTTGATATGAGATCACCATGTCGCGCACATATGGTTGTGATGCATCTGCCTGGTGTACCCTTATCAGACGGGTAGTCATGATGGGTATATTGGGCTTTGTATATTTTACCCCAGTGTCACTTTGATGGCATGCACTGCTCTCTCACTCAATAATAATAATAATAATCCGGTTAGAAAATCTGCTAAAACTTTCAACCAAAATATAGAAAAGTGCTTTCGATAAGCAATTGTGTCAAGTTAACTAAAACTGAAAATTAAATTAAATTAGATAGAAACAACGAATTTGAGAAATAAACTTGACTGTTCATACAAATACTTAAGAGTAGATGAAATTATGATGCGACATGGAAGGAAAGTAACGATGAATATTACAAAAGAGTCAGACAGTGTAAAAAAACTGATCACAATACTAGAAATAAAATAATACGTGTAAATATATCATCCATACCAGATATATAAACTATAGTTTCAATATAAAAAAAAATTGAATTTATTCCTGTTTATTATATTGAAACTATTATTCAGTCCCATATTATTACATGGAATTGAAGTGCTTTGACAAAGAACAAAAATAAATAAAATAAAATCAGGAAGTTACTAACAGCTGAATGCTGCTATTAACGGAATATACCTTGTCCGATCATTATAAGGATAAGACATTGACAGAAAACTACTAAACACAGAGAAGCTGATAAATATAAGGAAATATGACAAAACTCTAATACATTCATACTTTCATTCATATATATACATACATTCATATATACACATACATACACACACACACACGATAAAATTAACTGGAGACTGTATTAAAGAAGGATTTGGATAAAGACAAAACAACAAGTTAAAAAAATAAAAAGCCGTCAGAATGAATGCCTTCAACTGCATCAACTGTTATGTGTTTCTTTCCATGTAATTAAATCTTGTATACACTATTTTCTTCAGCAGGTAATCCAGTAACAGAATGTATTATCTTAGCTGCACATGACAAATATCTGGTCGCAAATTAGTACAAAAATAAAATAATGAGCAAAGACGCTTACTGGAAGTGCTGACTATGAAATGAGAATAATGAGACACGTGTCGAAATCATCTTTGATTGTCCAGTCTTTGCCCAACCCTGAGTCTGTTAACAATTACGGATCAGTTGGAAGCTGCACTCACAGAGCAATGCCATGTAAAGACTGACTAGAAGAGGTAAACATGCTAGACACGGTACAAGATAACGGCTCGTGACAATCTTCTGGGATATGTCTTTTTTCTTTCTCTTTTTTTTTTCGAACTGATAAGAAGATCAAGAAAACCGTGCAGCTTTAAATATCAAGGACAAGAAAATCTTTTTCACATGAGAAGGGATGCTTCTCTCTATTCTCTTCAGTAGCGCGTTGGTTTAGCAAAGTAACAAAAATTCTTGTTGCTTTCTTTTCCCGAAACACTTATTTTTTAAGGGTATTGTTTTTACAAAGGATAAGCACCTACCAACCTCACCAGTAATTATAGATTCAAAATGTGAATGCATGATCTGGGTAAAGTATAGTCAATTTTCTCTTTCTTACTAAATTTGAATAAAATATTCCCAACTAATTGGCTGTTGACCTTCATAATAGTTCATAGTTTTTGTTGTGTGTTTCTTTCCATATAGTTAAATCTTGTTTTGTGTATTTTCATTAGCAGGTAATTTGATTGAGAGTTTTCAGTGATATGTTTTATATCGGAAAGTATGGACTTACTCCACATCACAAATATTGTCTAAATTCATTTCAAAACAATCTTTCCTAAGAATAGCATTGTGTATATTTTAGTAAATTCGACACGCTGTATACGGTTGTAACAATATATTTATAACTCGTGGGAAAACTACCGAACAAATGCGCACAGGCTTTCACAGATGTCTCACATAAACACAATTTTAGGTACATCATGGGAGTTTAAACTCTTCTCTATGTCTATTGTTCAATTGATATTTATGAACTTGTGTGTGTGTGTGTGTATGTGTGTGTGTGTGTGTGTGTGTGTGTGTGTGTGTGTGTGTGTGTGTGTGTGTGTGTGTGTGCGTGCGTGTGTGTGCATAAATGAAATATGAGGATATAGTCTGTATATATACATGTATATTTCCTCTTCTTGATTGAACATTTAAAGCTTATTGACCAGCTGTCTACTTGGAAACACATCTATAAAGAATACACATTAAATGTGTCCTATTCTTTTTACCATGGTATTTTTCACACAACCATTCGCTCTTTAAATTTAAGTTTTTAAAGATTTTATTGTCCCAGATACCTTAATCATTTGTAACGTATGAATTATATAGATATGGTTTGAAATTAGCATGTGGCTACATATTCTGTCCGTCCAATCATAATAGCTCTTAAACTGAAAGTGTGTTTTAGACACTGGCGTTGGAAACTCTTCATCAATGATCCATAGAGCTCATTATTTCACCACAATAAGGTAACGAGCTGGCGGAGTCGTTAGCACGCCGGGCAAAATGCTTTGCGGTATTTCGTCCGCGTTTACGTTCTGAGTTCAAATTCTGCCGAGGTCGACTTTGCCTTTCATCCTTTCGGTGTCGATGAAATAAGTACCAGTTAAGCACTTTGGTCGATGTAATCGACTGGCCCGCTTCTCCAAAATTTCAGGCCTTGTGCTTATAGTAGAAAGGATTATTCCATCACAATGACAGTTTTTGGTTGTGGTGGTGGTGGTGGTGGTGGAGGAGGGGTTTCCAGTTTACAGACCCTCTCAAATTTTATTAATTTTCGTTTTTTTTTTCTTTTTTTAAGTACGCTAGTGCAGAAATTCTGTCTTCAGACCAATAACTGATACAGTAAAAGAATTGAGTCGTACTGCTAAAATTTAAGAGAATCAGGAAATAGTATATGACAATATCCATTTCTTCTATGACAAAGCCATGCAAAATTAAAGGATTCAAATAGTGTATTAATGTAATGGAGTAATTTAATGTGGTACACCATATTGTTTGAACATCATTGTTATTGTTTCTTTCCATTGGCTGAATATATTACCAAATATGGTACTTGCATGTGTTCTAAATATGTTTGCTTTACTTTTTTGTATATAGGCGCATGCATGTCTGTGTGATTAAGAAGCTCGCTTTACAACCACATGGCAACTCGGAAGGAAATTTGGCTGACAGAAACTGTGTGGAAGCCCGTCGACCATGTGCGTGTTAATGTTTCTCTATATCCCCACTGTATGTCCCCGTGACTTAGCGGTTTCGGCAAAAGAGACCGATGGAATAAATACCAGGCTTCAGAAAAAATAAGCAGTGGGATCAATTTCTCTGACTTTACTCTGTAAGGTAGTGACTCACCATAGCCACCGTCGAGTGACTGGATGAAGTGAATGATAGAAAATATATATACTGCGAATGTTGTAAGGGTTGCATGTCACTTTTAATCTTCTTGTACAACATGTGTGTGCACGTGCGTTCAGTATTTATGTCGTTGAATAACGTGATTGGGTGTGTTTAATGATCTCTAGTATTACCAGTGGAAAAAAATTAGGAAGTTGTCTTTTTTTAATCTGTTTCTCTGAAGCTCGGTTTTTAGAAGATCCTGTGTTGGAATAGTTATGAGACGGTTGTGTCAGAAGAATTGTATGAGAATGTTAGGGCTCTGTCTTTTGTGTACTTGCAACGTATATGATTTGAGATGTGAGGAGGTCGTCTAATGTATACAAAGGTGGGAGGACAGATATTTGTGATACTGCATTTGGGATATTGAAAGCACTGGAATTGTTTTTCGCCCACCCCAACACACATTCTTCACTAAATCACCGACTAACAATCTACCTAACAATCTGCCTGTCAGATCTCTAAGACTATGTAGAGGGCGAAAAACAATTCCAGTGCTTTCAATATCCCAAATGCAGTATCACAAATATCTGTCCTCCCACCTTTGTATACATTAGACGACCTCCTCACATCTCAAATCATATACATTGCAAGTACACAAAAGACAGAGCCCTAACATTCTCATACAATTCTTCTGACACAACCGTCTCATAACTATTCCAACACAAGATCTTCTAAAAACCGAGCTTCAGAGAAACAGATTTTAAAAAACAACTTCCTTATTTTTTCCACTGGCAACACTAGAGATCATTAAATACTGGCAACAGTATTTAAGTCTGTCGGGAATCAAGACTAACTCTGGCCAGTTTACTTCACGTACGAACACTGTAAAAACGCTAAAATGTACGCTACAGATTTTTTGCTTGCTTGAATAGCAAAATAATCATAATAATTTCCAGGGTTATAGAAAAATATATCGGATATGAAATATATTTTACACATTAGTCACGGATAAAATGAATAAATTTCTTTCTCACTAACAATTTTATTTTACTCTTTTGCATGAGGGCACAGAAGGGAGAGACAGTCATGAAGTTTGTTATTTCAAAAATTTGGCTGAAAACCACTACTTACTCAAGCAATCGCTACTTTTGCATGTGGACCCTTCCAAACGTCAGGCTGACAAGATTACAACTGATATGTATCCGCACCTCCCATCATCCATCGCATCGGCACCACACTGCCCTGAGCTCCCAGCATCCACTGAGCCGAATAGGGAAAGCAAATGTTTTCAGAACAACAACTGAACATGAGGAAGAAGATAAAGACACAGATTGTAGTTTCAGAGGCGCAGCTAAGGGGCTCCAGATTTAATGAACTCGCTGCCTTGATCAAAGATGTGGGCTTCACAAAGGCTCAAGCAGTGGAATTGGCTAGTTGAAAGTGTGCAAGTTACAAACCAAAGAAAGAGTCATATCGGTTTTTCAAAATTCTTCGCTCATCGGGATGGCTTCTGCTTCTAGTGTTACTGTTCAGCTCCAAGCAATCGGAATCACCTGTAACCCAAATGAGGGGCGCTTCTTCATTGATAACTCATCCCGAAGCCTCAAAGTCGTGCTGCACCATCATCGAAAATGTATCCATCACCTCTGGCTCACTTAATGCAGCTCAAAGAAGAGCACAACAGCATCAAGACCTTGCTTGATACTTTGAAGTATGATGAGTATAGATGGGAGGTTATCGGAGACATCAAAATGGCAACACGCTTGATGGGTCTCTAAGGCGATTTTATCAAATTACCCTGATATTTTTGCCTTTGGGACAGCAAAGAATCGCGGTATGTGGAAGAACAACTGTAATAGTGAACCATTGGTCAACCCCCGGATGGTATTGTTTCCACTGCTGCACATAAAATTTGATCTTAATTTGTTATGACTTGTATGTGCCTTCAAGAATTTTTCTGTAAGGTGTTTGAGGCAAAGGTCAAACAGGTGTCATTGTCGGATCAAAGTTAAAGACTATTTTGGACAGCACGAAATTCCTCAAGAGGCTCAGTTCGAAGCATCGTTACTGATTTTGTCGTTGTTGTTGTTGTTGTTGTTGTTGTTGTTGTTGTTGTTGTTGTTGTTGTTGCTGTTGTTGTTATCGTCGCTAATATTGTATTGGTGTTGTTGCAACTGTTGTTGTATGCTGTTTTTTTTTTTCTTTTATAAAAGGAAGAAAAATGAAGGATACTTCTGCTGCTGTTGCTCCTGATGACGATGATGATGATGATGATTATGATGATGATGATGACGATGATGACGATGATGATGATGATGCGTAGGAGGAAGACAAGGAGGAGGCTGGTGGTGATGAAAGTGGTGGCTGGTAACGATGGTGATGCTGATGATGGTGATGATATTGACAAAACCGGCGAAGTTGACGATGAAGACGAAGCTGATGGTGTCGATGACGCTGTCGCTGCTCTAGCTTGCTGTCATCAATGTATATGTTGTATGTAGAAATGCCAGTGAATGCAACAGACATTTTACAATATTCCTTGAAAGATTAAACGGAATGAAAAGGTAAAGACGGTGTCGGGGAGGGCAATAGAATGTGAATCAGAATATTAACCGGATTCAGCAAGATTCTGGATGATGATGATGATGATGATGATGATGTAGAGGGGAAGGATCTTGATGTTGAGAATGACGACGACTACAAAGCTATATTTTAAAGAGCTGGTGTTGTTGTTGTTGTTGTTGTTGTTGTTACTATTATTATTATTATTATTATTATTATTATTATTATTATTATTATTATTATTATTATTATTATTCGAAATGAAAAAGAAAATGAAAAGATTATTTAGAATGCAAAAGAATTCTGTTGAATAAATCATCCAAATACGTCAGCGATATACATCTCACTGATTGATATACAGAAGAGAGAAAAAGAGAAAAAGAGAAAAAGAGAAAGAGAAGAACTGATTGAGGGGATTGAGAGAGAGAGAGGAGGGGATTAATATACTTGGAAGAAAGAGAAAGATAGAAGCTGAAAGAGCAGAGTAAAAGGAGGGCGAGTGAGAGAATACAAATGGAGAAGAATTTGAAAATACGAAGGCAGAACGGCCGAATTTTCTAATATTGATTGACGTCAATCGCAGATCACTGGCATTTGATAACTCCATAGCTCTTGTCCTATTTTACTTCAATAGAAAACATTAATATATCTTTAAACTGCAGAGAAAAAGAACCGAGAAAATAGTGGCTGTTATTAGCTTTGAATCGATGTGTAGAGTCCGCGAGAATGAAGTCAAATATTAGCAACACTAAGATCTAAATTGAAAAGAAGAAGTATGACGAAATATAAAAAAAAATGGGGAGCATTGGAGAGAGGACTGTGATTTAAAAAATTTCGTTGTTTGGTTGGAATTGTTAATGGAATGTGGTGAAGAATATTAGTGAAAGGTTTGGCTGGAGAAAAATATTGGAGAATATGAAGTGAAGAGTGTTATAAATTGAATGACGTTTGGTGTTTTAGGAGACCAAACTCTGAGGAGATTTATCTGAATAGAATCGGTCTGTGAGGTACGACGAAAGACTGCAAAGAAATATTGGTGCTTCTTTTTAATATAGAAGCAGATTCGATTAATTTGCTAAAACACCATATATACATGTGTGTGCTTGTAGATAGATAGATAGATAGATAGATAGATAGATAGATAGATAGATAGATAGATAGATAGATAGATGCACGCGTGTTTATATATACACACATATGCACGTATACACATCACTACTTAGCGCTGCCACTCCGTATTTTATTCACAGTGAACCGCTGAATGGCGCAACCAATCACTGAACGATGGCGGGAATATCATAAGAAGTACTTGTCTCACGTGTCAGTTCGCAGCGACTTCTTTTCCGGTTTCTTATTTCTTTACTGCCCACAAGGGGCTAAACATAGAGGAGACAAACAAGGACAAACAAAGGGATTAAGTAGATTACATCGACCCCAGTGCGTAACTGGTACTTAATTTATCGACCCCGAAAGGACGAAAGGCAAAGTCTACCTCGGCGGAATTTGAACTCAGAAAGTAGCGGCTGACGAAATACTGCTAAGCATTGTCGCCCGGCGTGCTAACGTTTTTGCCACCTCACCGCCTTGCTTTTCCGGTTTCTATGTCTGAAGAGGAGATAACCACTTCAAAATGCATGCATCTCTTAATTTTAATTTTGCGGTATCAGGAAGCTTATAGCTACATTAATCTGTACGTCTAAAAATACGTGGTTGCGATTTGCATAATATTGCGGGATACCTTCTTAGAGAGGATGGTGCGCCACCGTGAAAACGGAGGCCGGATATACGGTAATGCTTAGATGCAGCCACTGCAGGTTGCATTTTCTTGACTTTTACACATTCTGTCTGCTAACATTACAATTATTAGGTAACTCCGATCCCCCAGAAACAGCTGTTGGACCTGAAATACTAGGCCTTAGTTTTCTGTATCTTTTGTACTCCACATAAATCTGTTCTGTAAATATATAAATATCTGTATGCTTATACATGAATTTTCATCTGCATATTTTCAGTTTTGTTTCTTTCGCTCTTTCTCTCTCACTATATATATATATATATATATATATATATATATATATATATATATATATATATATATATATGTATACCTATATATATTTATATGTATACATTTATGTACATTTTATATATCAGGCCCAAGCGTATTCATTTGTTTATTTGCATCATTAGATACATATACGCACTAAACATTGTCTTTGAAGTTGCTAAAACACTATTTGAGAAGAGAGATTAAAGATTCTTCTGATAATTTTGTTGACTACATTTTTAAAATCTATAGGTGGGTGATAAGAATTAATGTTATTGTTGGTCTTTTGTTCATTGAGCTTGTTATGGTGCTTAAATGTGTTTGTGTCTAAGTTAACAGTGACATCTAAGAAGTTTGCAATTTTTAGGCCTAGTGTTTAAAAGGTGGTTATGAACTGTTTTGCTAAATCTATCTAAACAGTGCCCAGTGGCGTGTGAGGCAACGGCCAATTACTCATCTCTGTGTAATCCGCTGCCTGAGTTGATTAATCCTTAACTCTCTTCCGAGAAAATTACTAACATTATTCTTTATTCGTAGGTTTAATATATGTATATACACACACATATATGTGTGCGTGTGTGTGTGTGTGTGTGTGTGTGTGGCTGGTCTCATTGGTCCCAATGAAAGAACTTAGACTGATTAATTGATCTTCTAAAGATAACAGCCAAACTCCCCTCAAAACACAACCGGCCCCTTAAGTAAGGATATGACACATTAGATAATGCTGTCCGAGATGCTCACGGTTGGAATGCCTTTGAACATGGGTTTGCTCGATCAGAGCTGACGAGACTACAACAACAACAACAACGACGACAGAAGCTAATGATTAAAGACGAGTTCATTTCAGTGTGCCATGAAAATAGTTTATTCTATACCACCATAATAATAAAATATTTATATCATCGATGTTGCCGTCATCTTTTATGAAGTGATAGCACAGTTTATCAGTTTATATTTTAATAGAGATAACCTATACGTTATTTCATTTCACAAACCACTCACTAGCAGTAATATTTTAAATCAGTTTTACTAGCAGCATCTCAATAAACATTATATCATATCATTTAGTTATATAATTGCTGCGATTTATTTTGCTCTGCATAATAGTTTCACTTTATATATTTTTGTAGACATGTTATTTTATTTATTTATTGCAAATTAACCCTGCCCGTCGTAAAGAAACCTCATTCGTTGATTTAGAGTCCTTTGAGTATAAAATAGATTTCAGTTATTCAAATTGAGAACTGCAATTCATCAAGTAAGCCAAACGAGATTTCTCATACAGACACAAGGTTAAAAATATTCAAGTGAAATTTGTTTATGACTGACTTTACGAGTTTGTCGCTAATCTAGGGAGCTTCTGGAGGATGAAATGGCAAACTCATGAAATTGCTTGAATAGTTTATTTCTTAAGGGAGGAATAATACCTTAGTTTGGAAACTCTTTTTGCCAAACATTGATTTTATACTTTTTCTTTTCCTATCTTTTCTTCTTCTTAAGAATTAATTCCGTTTTGTTTTTCCCCCACTAAACTACCTTACATTATTCATTTTCTTCGTGCTATCTTCTTCTAGACTTTTCTCGTTATTTTCCTCTCTACCTGTGTGTGACCTTCACTCGACCTATTCCTGTTGTTTTTTTCTTTCTGTCTATCAATAATTTTCTCTCTCTTTCTCTCTCTCTCTGTTTCTCTGTTTCTCTTTCTCTTAATATGTTTGAATATGACTGTATGTATGTATGTATGTATGTATGTATGTATGTATGTATGTATGTATGTATGTATGTGTATGTGTGTGTATGTGTGTGTGCGCGTGTGCGTAATGAAAAATATTGCTTAAATTGAGGATTCTTCGCAAGAAATGAAAGTGTAGCTATGTTGTTTCCATATATAAGAATTTATTGTCGTAAAAAAGGTTGAAAGTAAATTGTGATAAAAACCGGAGATCAAAACACGACCACAAGGACCTACATGTATAGTAAATTCTTGTAGTGTGTTAAACAGTTTCAGAAATAGCAGCTGAGGCACACCGTTCCGACGTACTATGCCCAGCAACGGACACTACTGAAAAAGCAATTCGGTGTCTTGCATGTCGACGCATGATGGCCAACGTAGTTATATTTGAGCAATGCAAAAATCTTCCTCTATTAATGGGGAAACGGTGGTGTTGTCCCTGTGGATTCACTCGGAATATATGAGCCAGTTTCTTTTATGAGAAGAGCCGTTTGACTCTATCAATAATATTTCAACTAACGTACATATGGGTAAGATATTGTCACAGACTTTGTTTACATGAAATATGGGGATGTTACTGACATCACCACCGGTTTCTATCGCAAATGTTTTTATAGGACAATTTATTTTTCACTTTCTATGACGGTAAACTGCATATTAAACATTGTTTTTCTCTGAAATGATATTCACGTAATGATATTGTCAAAGAGAATCTTTTTAGAGATACAAGTATAGCTAGTGTAGCAGTAAACATATTGTTTATTATTATCATCTTCAGCAGGCAGTTATACCTTTTCCATATCAGTGAATATAATCAACGTTAAATGTTTGGCTCTTAATAAATAGCACCAACAGAGAGCTCTTGGTCTTTGATAAATATAATTAGTGGAGCGATTGGGGTTCTTCATACGGAGTATCAGTTCTGAGTGTATGGTCCGTGATAAAGTCATTTCAGGTAGAATGGGGAGACGATGACACTTTTGCAAGACAACGGATTTGATAGAGTTTGATTACAAAGATGCAGTTATTTAAAACACTTCGGTTTAAGGGAACAATTATGGAAGTAATCCATTGAAGTAGAATTTACTAAATTTTCTTTGATGAAACCAATTCTTACTTCAATGGTTCCGAAATAGTAAGCGTTACAGTTTTGGTTTTATTGTGATTTATCACGTAAAGAATATAGATTTCCTCTGAAATAAGTATTTGGTAAATCATGTTGGAAACCCATATAGTAAAAGCTTTGAGTATTTATGTTAATGGTGGGTTATGTAACAATACATAAAGCACTGAAACCAGAATGGATTTTGCATTCTTTTATTGAGTAAATATATCATAGATACTTTGTAGTTATATCATATAGCATGACGTATTTATACGATATAAACACTTTGTTGTGTAACTATGTCATATAACAAACACACCTATATATATATATATATATAGACACTTTCAAATTTATCAGAATATTTGGGCTGAAGATTGGAATAGTGAAATTTTCATTCGCTTAACCATGAAACGATTCGTATCCAATTAACTAAAGACTTGTTTTGTTTACGCTTTTCCCTCCGGTTTTTTGTTCTATGTGTGCCATAAATATCGCCATCCGTTTAGAGAAAAATTTGTAGTTTAGAATCAGTAGTTCTTTGACTGCTATTTCTAAATTTTCAGTATGTTGGAGAAGCAACTCAATGCTAATCCCTGTATATTTATGATGATAAATGGTTTTACCGATAAAGGTTTTTTCATACTGAACTACTTGGCAAAATTGTTAATTATTAATTCTATTATTAATTGACGATTCCCTGCCCTTATTCTTGTATG
>NC_068986.1:81947863-81948619 GCF_001194135.2 Octopus bimaculoides | reverse complement strand
ATATATATATATATATACAGACACCCACACGCATATGTGAAGGCGCATGACTCAGTCGTTAGAGCGTCGAGCTTACGATCGTGAGGTTGTGAGTTCGAATCCCGGGCTGGGCTGCGTGTTGTGTTCTTGAGCAAGACACTTTATTTCACGTTGCTCCAGTTCACTGAGCTGTAGAAATGAGTTGTGACATCACAAGTGCCAAGTGGCCTTTGCCTTTCCCTTGTATAACACTGATGGCGTGGAGAGGGGAGGCTGGTATGCATGGGCGACTGCTGGTCTTCCATAAACAACCTTGCCCGGACTTGTGCCTGAGAGGGTAACTTTCTAGGTGCAATCCCATGGTCAGTCATGACCGAAGGCGGGGCTCAGCAGCAACACGCACGCGTACATGTTTATATACATATACATACATATATATGTGTATATATATATATGTGTGTGTGTGTATGTGTGTGTGTGTGTGTGTGTGTGTGTGTGTGTGTGTGTGTATATGTATATATGCATATATTTAGACACACACTCACACATATATAAAAAGCAAGCTTCTTAGCCCTCAGCCATATATATATATATATAGATAGATAGATGGTTGTGTAATAAGAAGCTTACTTCCCAAGTACATGGTTTCGGGTTCGGTTCCATTGTGTGGCACCTTGGGCAAGTGTCTTCAACTATAACCTTGGCCCGATTAGACTTGTGAGCGGATTTAGTTGACAGAAACTAAAAGAAACCCGTTGTATGCGTGTGGGGGGGGGG
>NC_068986.1:81939412-81947737 GCF_001194135.2 Octopus bimaculoides | reverse complement strand
GGGGGGGGGTATGTGCGCGCGCGCATTATTTTTTATTTCTTTCATTGTGTACTCGAGCAAGGCACTTCATTTCACACTGCTTCACTCAGTTGAAAATGTGTAACAATGGCAGCTGGGGTAGGGATTAACCCGGTGACGCGCTGCTGTCCTATTCAGAAGGAAGTCTTGTATTTTCAGTCGCTTAATCTCTGTGGAAACCGGGATAAATCCTTGTTTAGTGGGCCAAGATAGACTTAACATTGTAAAGACTATCCTGATTCATTTTTCCCTTGTCTTTGTTTATAACATACAGGGTACTCTCCTCCTTTAAAGTAACATATCCATAGAAAAAGAAAGGCTGAAAAATTAATTATAGTAAGAGCTATCAGTTCCTCATAGTAAAAGCTATAATGCACACTCTCTGTCAGTCTGTCTGTCTTTTTCTCTCTTCCCGTTCTATCCCACTTCGCCCCTCTCTCTCTCTCTCATTATCTCTCTCTCTCTCTCTCTCTCTCCTTATCTCTCTCTCTCTCTCTCTCTCCTTATTTCTCTCTCTCTCTCTCTCCTTATCTCTCTCTCTCTCTCTCTCTCTCTCTCTCTCTCTCTCTCTCTCTTTCTCTCTGGATGTTCAGTAGTGTTTTCTGTGTGTAGCGTTACTAAAATTTGAATCTTAATGAAATTAAGACAATTACATAAAAAAAAGTCGCCATTTGTCTGTGAAAATAGAAAGAAGCAAAATGGGTATTCGTATTAGTAAATTACTGTAACAGAAACGGAGTCATTAACTGTTAATTAGTTTAGCTATAGTTATACAATTACTAACTACACCTGTAGTAACACAGCTGAACATATAATAGTTCCCAGTCTTCGTATAACTGTAATAGAAGTGGTTTGGATGTTAGTAAAATCGTAAGGACAGTAATTTAGAAGCTAGTAGAGTTGTATCTGTTGAAATGTGGGTTTTTTGTAACTAGTGATGGTAATATAGATGTTAGCAGCTGCTGTGCTGGTGATCTCTAGTGTTGCAGTTAAGCTATTAATACACCTGCAGTTGTAATATCATGGGTGTTAGTGCAGCTGTTGTGCTGGTACTGTAGTTTCAACAGAGACGATTGTAGGGCTGGTAATAAATGTAGAAGTTTCTGGTGACAGTTTAGATGGCAGCACATCTAACTAGTATGTGATAGTTTATGTGGTAGTTTAGTATTGTGCGATTGTTTAGACTAGTGGTTCTCAAGCAGGGTTCATATAGACCCTGGGGGGACCTATATAGGAATTTTAGAGTCCTTACAAGCGAAATATTAAATTGAAGATCCACAGGAGTGGCTGTGTGGTAAGTAGCTTGCTTACAAACCACAGGGTTCCGGGTTCAGTCCCACTGCGTGGCACCTTGGGCAAGTGTCTTCTACTATAGCCTCGAGCCGATTAAAGCCTTGTGAGTAGATTTGGTAGACGGAAACTGAAAGAAGCCCATCGTATATATGTATACATGTATATATGTATGTGTGTGTATATGTTTGTGTGTCTGTGCTTGTCCCTCCCAGCATCGCTTGACAACCGATGGTGGTGTGTTTACGTCCTCGTAACTTAGCGGTTCGGCAAAAGAGACCGATAGAATAAGTACTAGGCTTCCAAAGAATAAGTCATGGGGTCGATTTGCTCGACTAAAAGGCGCTGCTCCAGCATGGCCGCAGTCAAATGACTGAAACAAGTAAAAGAGTAAAAGAGTAAAGAGTACTATTTTAGTGGTCCCAGAAAAAAAATTTGCTTTGAATGTATTTATTGTTAGAAACGGCAAGGTTTCTTTCTCTAATGTTTGACATAGTTCAAACTACACAAGTTGTGTATGAAACAAAATTGGAATTTTGAAAGTATCTATAAAACTCATTTTTTTAAAATCAAATGGCTAAGCGGGGTCCACCAGAATAAAATAGTAGTCAAAGGGGCCCATAAATAAAAAAAAAATGGCTGAGAATCGCTGGTTTAGATGGAAGTAGTGGTGCTGGTTGTAGTTTAGGTAACAGAACACCTAAAAGTGGTTTTAAATTTTGGAAAAAGGTCTTCGATTTGTATGTGAGGAGTGTTAAGTCGAGTACATCGGCTCCAGTACTTCACTTGTACTTTATTTCATCGACCTCGAAAGGATGAGAGTTGATCTCGGCGGCATTTCAACTCAGAACGTAAAGACCCAGAAGTGCCACTAAACATTTTGTCCTCCTTGACTGTACATCTAATAATTTTTTTTTTTTTAATTTTGGCACAAGGCCAGCAATTTTGGGAGAATGAGATTTGTTGATTACATCGACCCTAGTACTTGACTGGTATTTTACTCTATCGACCCGAAAGGGTGAAAGGCAAAGTCGACTTCGGTGGCATTTGGACGTAAAGAGCAATAAGAAATACCTATTTCGTTATTGCCCACAAGGGGCTAAACATAGAGGGAACAAACAAGAACAGACGAACGGATTAAGTCGATTACATCGACCCCAGTGCGTAACTGATACTTAATTTATCGACCCCGAAAGGATGAAAGGCAAAGTCGACCTCGGCGGAATTTGAACTCAGAACGTAACAGCAGACGAAATACCGCTAAGCATTTCGCCCGGCATGCTAACGATTCTGCCAGCAATAAGAAATACCGCTAAGTATTTTGTCCGGCATGCCAGCAATTCTGCCAACTTGTCTCCTTGAGAGTGCTTTAAATAGTGTGGAATAGTTTAGATCAGTCACGGACAAACTGCGGGTCGCCAGACTTTATGAATGACACACCAGCGAAAACTTAATTAGAATTCTTTTAGTAATGCGACCCGCCTGATGATGAGTCACGTCTCATGCGGCCCGCTTCTCCAAAAATATTGCTCATGTTTGGTTTTGATGGTAGTGCATCTAGTCAGTGGTAGTATTTTAAGCGGTAGAATATATAGTTTTCTTGACAGAAGTATATGTTAGTATAATGGTAGGGGTGATGGTTGTAGTGGTGTCTGTTAGAATAAGTGACAATCTAAAATAATGAATTTCTTTTTATCACATAAAAATATCTGTATCAATAATTATTGATAAATTCAGAAGAGAACAACAAAGCAGAATGTAATCATATACGTGGCTTCTACTCGGCCAAATACCCACTTCGTACCCAGCTCCTGGCGTTTTTCATTACCATACACAGGGTAATTCTGGCTATGGAAATTATTGATGTTATAAATTTTCAGAAATTTAATGGAAGTTTTCCATTTAGATGAAGGTTGCAGGTTAAATGCCTTAACACAACTCATTTGAGATAAATCATTTCAAAGAAGCTTATCTAACTAAAATGAAATGACAACACCAACAACAACACCACAACGGCAGCGATCATCAACATCACCAGCAATACCAACAATACCAATAGCGCCAACAACACCAACAGCAACAACAACAACAGTTACAACAGCGGCAGCAACAACAGCAGTAACGGCAGTTTAGTTGATTATTTGTTATAACTGTGCTGTGTATGTGTTTAGTTGAAAATATTGTTAATGAACGAACAGATATGCTAAGTCGTTTGATTGTTGTGTCATGTTACAACGAAATAAATCAACTCATTCTATCATGTTACAATGATGGAATTTAGGAAGAAAAATTAATTAAAATTGAAATTCCATATAACTGATAGTGTTGTTGGGGAAAGAGAAAGACCAGAGCGGAAAATGTTGTATTTACACAGAGAGAGGGGAGGGTTGTGCATATGTGTGTGTGTGTTTATGTGTGTGTGTCTGTGTTTATGTGTGTGTGTGTGTGTGTGTTTATGTGTGTTAGTGTGTTGGTGTGGTGAGGATGTTAAATTGTTGTGGATTTTCGCCTCCAAAGATACATTCCCCATGCGATGAAAGCTAATTTGAATCATAAAACTTCTGAAAGATAACAATTAAGTAGAAAGATCGAATCACTTACGGGAATATTTGTCGTGGCTATCTTGAAACCGTGTCCTTGGTTGCCATGTCATATTAAGACAATTATAGAGAGAACGAAGTAAAGAAGAAACTCCATTCCAAAATGTGAGCGTAGCTGGTGAAGATAATTTATCAAAAGAAAATAAAAACAGAGTAAACTGGTGGTCGTCTGTGTCAGTCAAAATCAATTAACAAAATGGAGAATGTGCGCGTGGTGTACAGAGAGGGAAGTGTTTCGGTTAACAAATAGCTTTAGCTCTCAAACAAATCCCAGTCATTTCAGTAAAGAAACACGTATATTGTTAGATTTGTACCAAGTAACAAGGAGATAAACCTTTGGTCGTTCGAAGAATCGTATTTAGTGAGACTCTGAGTCACACAGAAGCGCACTATCAATTAATAAGCTCTACATGAATTGAGCGCTATTTCTACAGCTATTATATTCAAATATATGTTTGGGATATGATATGATCTGTTAAATATTAGGCATCTTTAAGTTTCATTCCTTCAAAAATTTGGTAGTCTTCAGACGATAAAACAATTGCTTTCTAACAAAAGAAAAAAAAAGAGAAAAACTAATATATGCTGAGTTAAGAAGATTATATATTATACATAATCATTAGTAATTAGTTATTTTACTCAGCTATTTAGAATATAGGGTGTCAGAAAAATATGAATAAAAGATATGTGTGAATAATAAAAAATACATAAATATAATATAAGCAAAAGCGTGGCTGAGTGGTAAGAAGTTTGCCTCCACCCACAGGGTTCCAGGTTCAGTCCCACTACGTGGCACCTTGCGTAAGTGTCTTCTGCCAAAGCCTTGTGAATAGGACTTGGTAAATGGAAATTAAAAGAACGTGTGAGTGTGCTGTGTATTTTTGTACCTGTTTGTCCCCCACTATTGTTTCAAAATCGGTCTTGGTTCACTTGCGTCCCTCTACTTGAGCGGTTCGGCTAAAGAGGCTGGTAGAATATAAGTGATGAGATCGATTTCTTCGACTAATCCCTTCAAAGTGGTGCCTCAGCATGACTGAAACAAAAAAAACGGTAAAAGATAGAATGTAAAATATAATGTGAATAGATGGATACAATTAAAATAATATAGGAATTTGTGTGGAAATACTCTATATAACCTTTGTAATATAGTTTGAGAATACAAGAACTTCCTCCAAATCCACCTGCACATTAGTCATTAGTATCTTTCGGCTTTCATCTGTTTAAACTAATAAAATAAATAAATCGCCCTTTTAAAGCTTGGCTAGGCTCATGGGCCCGGTTTCCCGGTTTCAATGGCGTATGTGTTCCCCTGCTGGGCGGGACGGCAGTCCATCTCAGCGTTACTCATTTTTGCAGGCTGAGTGGACTGGAGCAGCGTGAAATTAAGTGTTTTGCTCAAGAACACAACGCGTCGCCCGGTCCCGGAATCGAAACATAATCTTACGATCATGATGCTGACACCCTAACCACTAAGCCACGCGCCTCCACTGTTTAAATCTTATCTTAATCATTGCTTTAGGAAACAAGGTGCAACTAGATGATGCTTGCCGTAACTTCATTGTTGCTTTAGTGTATCAGCAAGGATACTCAAGACTTGTTTATGCCGCTAGACATATTCTGCAAAGGATGACTTTCAAGCTGCCTGAACGTGCTTCAGCAATGCATAACTACCACGCCGATGCCAATCAGCAATGTCACACCAGCGCCACAATTTAATATTGGTTTCAAATTTTAGCACAAGGCCAGTAACTTCGGTGGAGTGAGGGTTAAGTCGATCCCAGTGTTCAATTTGTACTTATTTTATCGACCTCGAAAGTGATGAAAGACAAAGTCAACCTCGGCGGAACTTTAACTCAGAACGTGAAGACGAACGAAATGCGGTATTTTTCTCGCCGTGCTAACGATTCTACCAGCTCACTGCCCTAGCCACAGTCTAATGTTAACTGAAGATGGACGTACATTATAAACCACTTTTAGAAAGAGTATCGACCTGGCTGCTTTCATTTTATACATGTTTCACAATAACTTTTGTTGCTCTCCTTCAAAACTGCCAATTTATATTACCTTCTGAATCCTCAATCTCATTTTAAAAATCAAAATACCTGCATTTGCTATTTTTTTTTTTTTTTTTAGCAAAATACCTACGTTTGCTGTTTTAATGGAAAATTCATCTGTTCCATATCCATCCCGATCCAACTCTGGTGGGGTTTTTTTCCATTCATTACCATTTTATTTTTATTTCTCCACTGATCTCTTCCACATCATCAGCTTTTCTTACGCTCCATTTCCTTCCTCTTAACACCACTGGTTAGGTCGGATAAACAATGGAGTCCACTGACTCCCGTAGCAGAATATAGAAGCAGGGTTTTGTTATTTTAGACTCCTCTGCTAGCGATATTTAAAGTAACTGAAATTTTGATGTGGCGCTTTTTCTGTACAGCCTAGCTCCTGTAAAGCACGATGGGAAACCAAGCCACTCTCAAAGAAATTTGCTCGTACACTTTTCCATTTTCTCCTCTCCTGTTAACGGTATTTTATCCATTCGTTGCCATAATAATCTCGACAAAAGGTTAGATTGGTAAGATATACCTTAAACTTCCCTGCCAAACCATAATTATCACTGCTAGTTGATCTCTGTCTCAACTTGATTGAAATCTTCTCGGTGAACAGGAAGAATCTTTAGCACGCCAGACAATGCTCAGCAGCATTACGTCAGCTTTACGTTCTGAGCTCAAATCGTGCCAACGTTGACTCTGCCATTCATCCTTTCGGAGTCGATAAAGTAAGTACCAGTTAAACACTCGGGTTGTTTCTGGTTGTGTGCCTATAGTACAAAGAGTCTTTTAAGGACACTGTGTGAATACGGCCTAGGCTCTTAATTGCTTGATCCCTGGTCACTGGAATCAACACTTCTACGATTTTGAAGCAGAATTCCTTAACTAACACTGCAATATTGACAGACTACTGTATTTTATTTTTTGGGAGGGGGTCTTATTTTTTCTTTTTTCTTTTTTTTTTTTTTTGTATGGTGGGGCTGGGGGCTTTAGAATGCAATCAACATTGGCAGAATAGCCCATCCATCAAGGCTGAGAAAGATTAAGAAATCACATGGCAATAGCAGTAACAGGTGTCTCTGATATCTTTCCTACTGAATACCGACATCTTAGCCCTCGCGGAGAGGAGTAGAGAAATGGTACAGTCTAATGTAGGAAGGAAGGAAGAAAGAAAGAAAGAAAGAAAGAAAGAAAGAAAGAAAGAAAGAAAGAAAGAAAGAAAGAAATGAAGGTGTACAGACAGAGAGAATAGCCATAGACAGGCAACAAGATTAGGCAACGAGAAACAAATGAAAAAATGAACTGTCGGTTGCAATAATGCAGAATATTATGGTGATAATATGCATACAGTATTTGGTGATGATAATGTCGAACTATCTGGTGATGCTGTGGCTTAAGTTGAATACATTACAATAATTCAGATATGATAATGAGAGCCGTAGTGATATATACAAGATATAGATTCAATTATCAGTTGGAGTTGTTTCCACTTCACTTCTAGACGTGCTGGTGTGATAAGAAGTTTGCTTCCCAACCACATGGTTCCGGGTTCAGTCACTCTGCGTGGTACCTTGGGCAAGTGTCTAATATAGTCTCGGACCGACCAAAGCCTTGTGAGTGAATTTGGTAGGTGGAACTGAGAAGTAACCTGTCGTATGTGTGTGTGTGTGTGTGTGTGTGTGCGTGTGTGTGTGTGTGTGTGTGTGCGTGTGTGTGTGTGTGTGTGTGTGTGTGTGTGTGTGTGTGTGTCTGTCTGTCTGTCTGTCTATCTGTCTATGAGTGTGTGTCTTTGTGTCTGTGTTTGGCCCTCACCACCGCTTGACAACCGGTGTGTGTGCGTTTACGTCCCCGTAACTTATCGGTTTAGCAAAAGGAGGCGGGTAGAATAAATACCAGGCTTAAAACGAAAATAAGTACTGGGATCGATTTGTTCGACTAATGATTCCTCAAGGTAATGCCCCAGCATGGACGCAGCCTAATGACTGAAACAAGTGATAGATAAAAGATAAACACTCCACAGGATACGCATGAAAATCACAAAATTCACTCGTCAGATTTTGCGAAAGAAATAAAATTCATTTGGTGGTCTCACGGTGAAGGGTATACCAATCGACTATACCAACCCCGGTTCTTGGGTGGCACTTTATTATAACGACCCCTAGAACGATAAATGACAGGGTTTATCTCGGCAGTATTTGAACGCAGAACGTTAAGGATCGTAACTAAAAAGCACAAGACATCTTATCAGACGCTCTCCCGATTGTGCAAGTCTAGAAGAAATATTAGTTTCAAATTTTGATACAAGGCCAGATTGGATCGACCCCAATGCTCAGCTGGTACTTATTCTATCGCCCCCCCCCCCC
>NC_068986.1:81931638-81939121 GCF_001194135.2 Octopus bimaculoides | reverse complement strand
CTCTCTCTCTCTCTCTCTCTCTCTCTCTCTCTCTCTCTCTCTCTCTCTCCCGAAATATTATTAGGTTTCATATTGATTACAAAACGTGAAATTCTTCGTCAATGAAAGCGTCTTGGGAATGGTCACGTGATCATGTGAGATTCTACTGCCGATATTAATCCTAAAAACCTTAATAGAATCAATTACCAAACAGGTGTGACTTCATTGTTGCTGTTATTTCATTTCCACAATTCAACTCTGTTATCTCAGCCACGTTCTTCGACTTTTCGCTCGTAAAACTTTCACATTCTAAAAGATATTCCATACTACATTTATCATTTACACCTGCGTCACAATAACAGGTAACATAGGCGTTTGGTTTTTAACTAGGTAATGGAGGAGGAGTAGCGACGGTGGTGGCGGCGGCGGCGGCGTAAGTAATGTTGGTGGAAGTGGTGGTGACGATGGTGGTAGTAGTGGTAGTAACGATAGTGTTAGGAGTGGCTGTGGTGTAGCGTTGATGATAGTGTTGAGAATGACCGTAGAAGCGGTAGTGGTGATGTTAGTGATGGTGGTATTGGTTTTGGTCTTGGCTTTGAGGGTAATGGCATAAGTGGTAAGGGACATCGAAGTGGAAAGGGACATCGTAGTGGTGGTGGTGGTGGTGGTGGTTTTGGTGGTCGAAGTAGTGTTGGTGTCAATGGTAATGTTGATAATGGTGGTGATGATGATGGTGGTGATGGTGATGATAAACGTACTGATGGTAATAGCGAAGATAAGGGTACTGATGTAGCGGTGGTGGTAGTGGTCATTGTCGTCGTGGTTGTAGAGGTGGTAGCAGTGGTAATGATGGCGTTAGTGACTGTACCGCTGTTGTTGGGGGTGGTGGTGGTGGTGGCAGTGGTAGTAGGATGATGACGATGACGATGATGATGATGACGATGATGATGATGATGATGATGATGATGACGATGATGACGATGATGATGATGACGACGATGATGATAATAATAATAATAATAATAATAATAATAATGATGATGACGATGATGACGATGATGATGATGACGACGATGATGATAATAATAATAATAATAATAATAATAATAATGATGATGATGATGATGATGATGATGATGATGATGATGACGACGATGATGACGATGATGATGATGACGACGATGATGATAATAATAATAATAATAATAATAATGATGATGATAATGATGATGATGATGATGACGATGATGATGATGGTCGCAGTAGTGACAGTTGTAGCGATAATAAGCACCCCCGTCTCCTCCATTTCACCTTTCAACACTCATGCGTTGCTCTAAAACCTCCCAATCCCAAAAGGAATTATCGTCTTCCAAAAGTACCAGTAATTTCTCACCAAGAATGGCAACAGCTAAAACACTTCTTTCTAAGATTAAAATTAATATGAGCAAATGGAAATAAATGAAATAGGACTATGGTATGAATCTGTAGGATTAGAAGGGGATCATACATTGAATGACGTATGTAATTAAGACGAAAATAATTAATGACATATGCTATTAATTGAGATTTACTTATTAGTAGGGGGAAAACAAAAAGCTGGCAGTTAATGTTTCTGACTTACAATGAAAAAGGGAGATAATTTCATGAAATCAATGGCTTCTTTTTGGAACGGTGAGTCTCGAAACAGATAAAACTATATATAACAATATATAATAGCGTGTAAATATTGGGTTTAAAGAACCCCTTAGAGCGAAAGTGGTGAAGGCAGCCCACAGGATTCGAACCCAAATCTACCCTAAATATGACAGACATTACAGACATTCTACCATCGGACTAAGGCAACCCTGTGTATGCCGTCCAAAGCATACACTTAATAAAATAGAATATCTTGCTGGTCACATTTGGAATACTTTTAATCATAGGCTAGATTTGGTGCTAAACAGCAACACATTATGAAGAGAGTCACTCGATCAGATAGAAATGGAACCAAGATCTCCCTTAAATCAGAACTTTAATAATTAAAAGAAACATTGGATGATGTAATCCTAAATGCATTATGTCCGATAAAAAACGCGATGATAAGAGGTGGAATGTCTTTGATTTTAGATCTGTTTCACGAGAAATGGTCTGGGGTTAAATATCAACAGATTTCCTTGATAAGAAATGCCTAGGATTAAATAACAGATCTGCCTAATGAAAGCTGATCAAGAGTTGAACAACAACGGAAATACCATTAAACTGCAGGTCTGTGGATCTATACGTATATATCTGTGTGTGTGTGTATGTGTATATATATATATATATATACGTATTCACATATATGTGTATGTATGTATGCATGCATGTATGTATATATATATATATATATATATATATGCACATTCTTCTCTGAAGAGACAATAGTCGTAACATCTGGTAAAATAAGGAGAAAATATGAAATACCAAGTGTCTATGCTGTGTATAATTGAGTTCGTATTGCGGATTACTACGTTCACGCCTATCTAAATCAACCTCCACATATTGGCGCGCGCATGCGCGCCTGTGTGTACAAATATACACACATACATGTATACATACACTCACACATACACACCATACACCTTGATATTTACATCGGACCCACACTGTTGGAAGCGGAGAGAAATAAGTACAAATATTAATGCCTATTTATGAAAGAAAACAAAGTTGACCATAGTAACACACATCATTAATGACAGGATTATCTGTAGAGAGACAAAGTTAGACATTTATAGATATATAGATAAAGAAATAGATATAGATATAAGTATAACTATATCACAACCTCTGCTTTATTCTGATATCTCCAACCTGCCATTTGCTATTATATCGTTGAAATCACAACCTATAAACTCACCGTTTGATGGACGTTCTATCAAAATTTCAATGTTATTGGTTGGTGGTTCTGTTAGCATCGACCAATCAATATCTTTTGTAACATTTACTTCTTATTTTGCTTTCAACTGAATGCTTTTAGTATAATGGGGTAATAAAAACTAGTGTAAAAAATCCTTAACTTTGCATATTCATTATGAGAAATCTGTTTGTTATTGCATATATTTCTGTTGAACACATTCAGAAGTCTATATTGTTTCACTGAAAATAGTTCCTTTTTTTTTCTTTCTTTTTTTTCTTTTCTTTTTGTATTTGTGTGCTGTTTTATCAACGCGTCTTTGTTCTGATCGCAGCCATCATTCATAAAGTGAGTATTTGATGGGAAATGTAGAGCAGTTAAGGCAGACATTACGCTAGACGAGTAGTTATATTCTAAGCTGCTGATACAACCATTAATGTAACTAGCTTCAAAGGGTTGTCGTTAATGTGACTGGATGTTGACAGCAATATTTGTTTAATTGATCATTAAAGACAGATCGGATTCTTTCACACGACCAAATATTTCAGAGGAACACACACGCACACACACACCAACACACGCGCGCATAATTAAAAAAATTACTTCTACACCAGCCATACTGAGAGAACAGCAAAAATATTATTGATATTACTACTGCTGCTTGCTAATGATGATGATGATAATGATGATGATGATGATGATGATGATGATGATGGTGATGATGATGATGATGATGATGATGATGATGCTACTGCTGCTGTCGTTATTATAGCTGTTATTAATGGTGTTAGTAGTGGTTGTTGATTGATGATGTTAGAAGTTTGTTATGGCGTTATTGTGCCTTTTATAATAAATCATAACCACTACCACCACCATCATCATCATTATCATTATCATCACCACCACCACCACCACCACTACCATCACCACCACCACCACCACTACCACCATCATCATCATTATCATCATCACCACCACCACTACCGTCACTGTCACCATCGTTATTATCACTACCATCATCACTATCGTCTTCATTTAAATCATTATACTCATTAAAGCCACTATTGTTATTATTATGTCATTGCGCAGAATAGATATAAAATACTAGTTTTTGTTGGTTTTTCTTCATGCTTACTACCGAGTCTTCACAAAAAGTTTCTGAGAGAAAGTACCTTTCTGAGAATACGATGCTAGATTTTCGGAGTACTCACGCCTCTGCCTTGATGTCCAACTATTCCGATATCATACTTTAATTTTGGGGAATTGAACCTAATAATACTCCAATGATAACTGGCACAAGTTTCACTTTTGCTGTAAAGTAGTCCCACATTCAGGATATTTTTATTTTTAAATCAGCGTTTTTCAAGATCTTTTCCACTTCTTTGTCTGTAATGCTTTTGTCTTAAGAAATTGCAACGTCTATTATGAGATATTCTCTTTTTATATAAAGTATAATGATATCTAGGCTACAGTGTTCAATCGTTCTGTCTGGATATCAAATACCCCGTACAGTTTTTAGGTTTTATTTAGAACCTTTTCGGGTACATGATTGTACCCCTTGTTTGAAGTGCTGTTATGATCATTATCCTTATTATATTTTGCTTATGTATTGGAATGACGCCTTTAGATTGATCCCAAGTTTATTTATTTGACTCTTTTAAGGGATCGTTTTCGTTGAAATGTTTGTACCAATGTGTTACTAACCCAACCTGTATTCTAGGGAACTGTTTGCCCCTCTTTGCTGTAGGTCTTCTGGGTTGGTATTTGTTACTTCTCGAATCCAAGGCATCCGGTTCTTTTTTCTTTTTTTTTTTTTTTCATCGTGGTATTGGGGTATTCGACAGAAGCAAACGGAGAAAGAGGTATTTTCCCGTTATCACAACTACGATTACTATAATCAATCGCCAATCATCCATCTATCTAGAAGAGATCCAGATTGTCAAGCACACAAGGATAAGTATGCTTGTATTTTCAGTCAAATCCTCATCGATTGTTTTTTGAAGTTCTATGTGGAAAGGAAAGTGAGGGTGGGGAGAGAAGTGCTCCCAATCCAGTAAATTTGTAAGCATGTTCTTCGAGGCCGAGAAATAGTGGATGAGAGAGTTCACTTTCCCACATGGTTATCCAAAAGTATCCCATTAAGGGAGTGGGGATGAGGTTAATCAAACTGGTGGTACTTGACAAAAGACCCCGTTACTATACGTGTGGCTTACTTGGCAGCGACATCTCTAACTGTAATTAAGGAACTTTGACAATAAACAGGGATGTTTTGCTAGGAAATCCAAAGATCCAGTTTTCATTTATATTACTAACAAATAATGAACATACGGTCCTAATGAACATACTCGCAATAAAACGAAAAACATGTTCCTTTCGTGTTTTTATTCAGGACACACTATATATCTGCCACGCAACAAATAGTACAGCAATTTTTGACTAATGTATATTAATTAGAAGAGTGTTGTAGCTTGCTTGAAGAATTGTGATACAAAAGTAAAATACAAAAAAAAAATAACGAAGAACTTCTTACAACGCGGAAAGGAAACCTGGAGTCACCTTCATATATTACAGGTACAAAGGTCCATCATCAGAAGTAAATGGTTTAGAGATGTAAGTTTATGTAAATATCAAGATTCGCATAGACAGAAGCGCTCCTATTTGTATATTACTTAGTGTGTCTGTATGTCTGTCTGTCTGTCTGTCTCTGTGGGTGTCTGTGTGTGGGGGTCTCTGTGTGTGTTTCTCCCGCCATTTACACAATATATTATTATTCTTTAATATATTTTACTTATTCTTGCTGTTCCTCTCTTTCTATTGAACCCACATCTTTCCACAAACTCTCTAAAAATGCTCAACACATTATTTCTTAAAATCGTTTCTCTACATCAGCAACCCATAACAGACACCTTTAAATTCTAATTATTCCAGTCATATTTTTTCCTCAGTATGTTAATGAGCTACTTGATGTCACTTTTAAGAAAACACATTCCTATTCAGATATCAGTCTTAACTTCTCCCTGACAGGCGTCATTCACACTTAAGCACCTCGCACAAGACTTATACTGCTCCGTGAATTACTCCTCGAATATGTCCCTGAAACAAGTTTCTTTGAACAGTCATTGGCATTAATTATATAGATATCAAGAAGACAGCATCCCATATAACTTATTCAGGCTAGTTAAACCTCTCATGCTGCTAGAAATATTAACCCCCCCCCCCCCACCGCCCAGTCTACGATGATCTTTCATGGTGACCCACAGTACAAATTTTCATCCTATAATCTGGATATTCCCTCCACAGTTAGGAAATACTGAAGCTCAGCAAATCCAAAGTAAAACCGATACTTGACTATTCTGCTCACATATGAAACAAAACTTCTGTTGCTGCTGCAAAGACAGCCCAGAGTACATCAAGCGGTAAACCATGCCAGTGAAACAATTCATTCAGTCATACACCAACACATTACAAATTCTACATTATAGAAGTTCTGTCTCTTCTATTCTTTCTACTACAACTACAACATATTCTATTTGTTTCTCTCCATCAGTAAACTGCATATCTTCTCCCCTTCGATCCTCTTCATGTACCTGCCGTTCTTCACAACGATCTACTAAATCTCACCACCCCAGACCGTTTCACCCTTACACACCTTGCTCAATTATTCTCTCTATCCCTCTTTCTCCCCCTTCTCTCTCTCATGTGTTGCAACCTTGAAATTCCCTCATTTTCCACACCTCTTTCTGCAGACATCGTCAACCTGCAAAAGCTCTAGCAGACCATCCTCCTCCTCCTCCTCCTCCTCACCATCATCATCATCATCATCATCATCATCATCATAATCATCATCATCATCATCATCATCATCATCATCATCATTATCATCATCATCATCATCATCATCATCAACAGCAACAACAACAACAGCAGCAGCACCATCAATCTTGAAATGTTTATAAACGTAATGAGCACCAGCTCCGTCCATCCCCGTCCCCATCTCCACCCCATAATCTAATTAATTAGAAACCAATATTATTTGCAATTAAGCTGCTACTGTTTTTCTCCTGAATGTTTCCGTAAACTTACCGAGGAAATTTCAAAATATTTTTTTCTAATTCTATTGATCAATTATTGTTCTGTAATCGATAAATAGAATTTTAGGTTCATGTGTCTCTTTCTAGATGTCCCTCCAGGTTTATTACAACAAAAGCAACAACACCAACTGGAACTCCAATATCAATGTCTTCATTAATTATGCTAATTTGCCTTGTTATCTTGCAATAAAATACATTTTCTTATTCAGCTATAATTACCGCGTTCATTCACACTCCAACATGTATTTTTTCGTGTTAGTCACGCTTCGCTTGTTTTGTCCACCCTCCTTTCACTGTTTCAATAATTAACTGCGGCCATGCTAGGGCATCGGTTTAAGACTTTCAGACGATTACATCGACCACAGTAATTTTAATTAATTTAGCTTATGTGGCGAGGGAAGAGGCATCATGGCCACAGCGTGCATTACACGGTATTAGCTAAAAGTATTTTTATCACTGATTTCTACATTTCACGGCGACACACACACACACACACACACACACACACACACACACACACACACACACACACACACACACA
>NC_068986.1:81929915-81930803 GCF_001194135.2 Octopus bimaculoides | reverse complement strand
GGGGGGGGGGATGAGTGTGTACATACATACATACATACATACATACATACGTACGTAATGTAAATATCTGCTTGTTGCTTTACTTTTTTTGTGTCCGATGCAATAACTCTGAGCTAACCCTAGACAGCTAGGGGTTAGGGTAACCTTGACTCTATGGTTAAGTATCAGATTAGAAACTCAAAGATTAATCGTTGGAATTGAAGAGACATAACTGGTATCGAAACCCTGAAAGTCACGATTCCGATAAAGGAATGGAGAAATATTTCGATGGTGGTGGGCAAGCGGAGTAATCTGGTGCGTGTGAGCACATTTGTGCCTCATAGATGGTTTAGCACCAACAGTTTGGGCTGAAGTATCACATACATCAGTAAAGAAAAACCTTGAAGAAGGGGACAGGATAGGGGTGAAAGGAAGGAAAAAAGGGTGAGTGAAGGAGGAGGGAATAGAACTGTAGAAAGCAATTTATGAAATGAAAAATATGCAAAGCGTAGTATTTGAGAAGAGGTGACGTAGGAGAGTGAAAACCGAGGAAGATTTAGTAACAGAGAGAGAAAGGAAAAAATAAAGCAACATCAAAACAAACAAACAAACAAATAAATCAGATATCATATTTGATGAATCATTCTTGTGTGTAAAGAAAAAGTGTTCAAAGTTCAACACAGAATATGTTTGAAATATGGAATAAATCTACAAATGGAAAGCAACGTTTAAAGATTAATCTGATTATCTCTAAGAAAAATGGCATAGAAGCAGAAGCAAACTAAGAACAGAAAAAAGATTATTATTATTATTGTTGTTGTTATTATTATTATTATTATTATTATTATTATTATTATTATTATTATTATTATTATTATTATTATTATTATTATTGATTGGCAATTGATG
>NC_068986.1:81924400-81929439 GCF_001194135.2 Octopus bimaculoides | reverse complement strand
TGTGTGTGTGTGTGTGTGTGTGTGTGTGTGTGTGTGTGTGTGTGTGTGTGTACAAATATTCAACTGGAAGAGTATATCCATTTTACAAAGTGAAATATTGCTGAAAACTATTATTTTAGTTTAATAAAATGGGAAGGAAATTATAATACAAAAAGATTAAAACAAAATTTGAAAATGTATAGTTTTGAAGCCAAAGGTTTTTTCTCATCTAATTCCGGCTATTTTTCATTTTTCTTTGAAACTCTGATTCCTTCAAAGCTGTCTGAGAATATAAATTAAATTTCTAGGTTGGCTGGGTCATTGATTCTAAAGAAGGAGAAACATGGAGTATTTTAACGTTATATGAAATTGATAGAGAGCATGGGGAGAAAACACATTTGTTTTGATGTCTATTTTCTTCCATATTTGGTTTTTAATGTTTCAACCATCACAATCTCCAGTGGCTCTGTCTCTGACATATGGCTACAGTCGTGTTTATTTATTGGTTGGTTTAAGGTGGAGAATCAGTAGCTCTATAACTCTTGTGAGATCTTTCAGGTTAGTGAGGTTGAACATCTGGAGATCGGTGGGGTAATTTATGAGGTTACGGGTAGGTAGAGAATTTCCAAAGGGACACGTTCTGTGGAGATTTGTGAAAGAGAGAAGTGCTCTGAGGATGGGATCGGAGTATGCGAGTGATGAGAGTGAGAAATAGCAAGGAGAGACAGAATGGTTTCGGTACGAGTTAACCGTATTAATATAATTATTACTTCATTTGCTGTTATATTTAATCCCTCATATTGGTTATAAATCACCCAATTCAGCAGTACTCTAACTTACCGGGGTTTGTAGACAATGTAGGAGAAATCATGAAGCCTATAACCGCCTCGTTGTAGGTGCAAGGCTGTGACCTACTACTTTGAATATACACACATTCAGTTTTATAAACTAAAATACATTCAACCGTTTCTATGTGCCGAGTGCTAAATATATACACTTATATACGTGGGAGTATTCATTGGAGATATTGATAAGTTCTATTTGTGTGACAGCTGTTGAATATAACGTTTCAGGCCTTGGCCTTCTTCAGAAAATAACAGAAATAATAAAGCGTTTTGTTTGCAAGTAACATTTCGCGGTAATTGAATTTATTGAACTCTGTCTTATGAACAATACAATTCACTAATAGTTTCTTCACATCCCGAATTTTAACTCACTTAAATATAAATTTATTTCTTACAGTTTCTTTTTTGTATAGTTAGTAACCATTAGAAGCATCTAAGTAAATAGTTTTGATAGAACTCTCCCTTCCATGAGCTGACCGCATCGAGGAAATAAGAGAAATAAATATACTGAGCTGGTAAAACTATGCCAAAGCAATGGGTAGCAGGTAAGATGTGGTCCATCTGAGGTGAAATGCAGAGTATTTTCAGGCAGGTCTTTTTTCAGAGCTTACAACATGCTTAGCATCAAAGAAACCAGTAGGCAGAGAGCCATCAGGATGACTGTGGAAATAACAGAGGTTGCCTCAAAGTTGTTGAGGATCAGATGATGCAAACCTGGAAGAAGTGCTAACTGAATACAAGCTAGAGTTTGGATCAAACCTGGCTGGGTCCTACGAGTGATAGTATCTGATGTTGGAAGACTCAAAACACCGAATGACCCTAGAAAACATCACCGTCCAAGTACACCAGAAGATGATGCACAATGATGTATGAAAAAAAAATTTGCTTTGACAGCTTCGAGGAATAAAGAACGTGGATAGTCTCTACTACCATCGACGATACATTTTTCCTATTTTCGACGACAAGATCCACAAATGAGGCAACCATTCCAGCTTAGAGATTTTAATCGATAACTTAATTCAGGCAGCAAATGACAAAGTGTGTTTGATTGATTACAAATCAGAAATGTTATGACAATGTAGTTGAAGCATAACAACTTCATAAATTGTTATGTCACCTCTGTCACACGCAATTCCTCAACATCGATGTTTCTATCCAAATTAAATTTCAGTCTATTCTCTATCAAGTAATATACATGTGTGCGTGTGTATGCATGTTGTATGTATGTATCGATATGAATATAGATATATAGATATATATATATGTATATATGTATGTATGAGTATATGTGTGTTATGTATATATGTGTGTATGCATGTATGTATCTATGTATGCATGCATGAATGCATATGTATGTATTCATGGATGAGTATATAATGTATATATACTCAGACACCAATAAATACATACATATATGTGTGTGTGTGTGTATTTGTAGGTATATGAGTATATATGCACATATATATATACACACATACATACACGCATACATACACACTGTAAGTACAAAAATAAACACACACATGCGTCTATATATGTGCGTGTGACAGAATATCAGGATAAGAGCACGCACACACATACACATATATATATACGCGTGCGCACACACACAAGCACACACGCTTTCGTTATTATCTTTTCCTTTTTTGTAGGATGAAATATTTATTTGCTAGCTTTTAGAAAAGGCAAACTTAGCAATTTCATTGGAATATTTAAATAATTTTCTCGCCTGATTCATCTTTTAGTTATATTGGTTTGTATGAAATGAAGGTTCTGTTAATCTCACCTGGTACCCATCAAACTGTATAGAATCTGTTCATTCAATATGAATACCATTTGAGGATGATAAAACTACATTTGGAGTCTCTAGCGATGTAGTTCCTTTATAGCAATACCATTACTTTAGATTATGTGCAACCATGCGTGACACACACTGCACCACTCATGCATACTTTCCAATCAATATACAACCCCATGAAATTATTTTAGATTAATATTAGCATGTTTATGCATGTTTCCTATTATTGCACCTCAACAACTTTATAGCATCTGTATCTCAAAGGCGAGGCTGCACGTTGTATTTATAGAGTCCAAGCTGTCTAATCATTTTTATCGAAGCCCACATAGGGCAGCCTCTATTTCAACTCTGAACAGTTATCAACCCTATACCTCATTGGTTTCAGTGTGAGAGCACTTATAACATGTTTGGAGCGGAGCAGTTTTAGTTATTATATTTACAATGTGGACGCCATCCAAATAAAACATCAGACTATGAGTCTGGTTTTGTAAATTTTCTCACACAATCATGCCACAACCCATAGCACACACACACACACACACACACACACACACACACACACACACACACACACACACACACACAAATATTCTATCTTCTATCTGTTCTACAGCTACATCAGTCCCTTGTTCCTCTTAAATAGAAAACTATGTACCACCTTTTTCACTCAAATATGTACCATTCCTTACAGTCAGTTACGTACTACTCCACACATTCAGTTATGTACCTTACCTTTCATTCAGCTTTCTACTTCCTCTTACACTTGGCTCTGTAATACTTCTTACACTCGATGCTTTACCATTCCATATATCCAGCTTTCCTTTCCTCATTCATAGTTTCTCACTCAATTTCCCCTATCTCCTTCCCAAAACGGTAACCTTTTGGATCTTCCATTAAAGCATGAACCTGCTGAAGATCATACTCAACATGAATTACATCAACTTCACCAGCCTGAGAAGCTTTGCAACAGATCGTGGGAATGGCTTCATAGCATGGGCTACAGTGCAAAATATTTGATTCATGGTTTTGTTTATTTATTTACTTATTTATTTATTTATTTATTTATTTATTTGATATTTGATCTTTCTGGCTGTTAAACTGATATTTTAAACTGATAAACGTTTTCATGAACCGAATACTAAAATTTCAATAGTAATTGGTAAATCTGTCGTTCGATATTTTATACGAAAATTTGGTTCAGGTTTGTTTAGGTTGAAACCCAGATTTCTACGTTGACTTCGTTTAATGAAAGCCGTTAAGATTAAACAAGGATTCAGTGTGGACGGAAAAGAAATTGAAGAGAAAACTTATAAATACCTTGACTCCAACTTGTTATCGATGACTGACTTCCATATCAGTAATTCGAGCCTTCTCTCTCAATATTTAAGAAAGTAGTAAGGCGCCAAATTAGTAGAATCGTTGACAAAATACTTATCGACATTCTGTCCGTCTTTACGTTATGAGTTCCAATGCTGCCGAAGTCAACTTTGTCTTTCATCCTTTGGGGATCGTTAAAGTAAAGTACCAATTGAACACTGGGGTCAATGTTATTGACTTACCTCTCCCTTGAGATTGTTGGTCGTGTGCCAAAATTTAAAACCAATATTTAAGAATGCAGTATCTTAGTTCACAATACCAAATATAAATCATATAAATCCAATAATAGCCATCAATTTAAAAACATGAATTTCTTTCAATCTTAAACCACTGCAATTAATTCTATTAAATATTTCTATTTTTAATTAATTTTTAAAAAATTTATAATCCGGAGTTGTCTTCCTTTCTTAACTATAATTAGTTATAAAAATTAAAATGTTCTTGAAGTGTAAAATACTTCTTATCACTGCAGGGTATATGTTGATAGTTCTGTTCAGCAATAAAAATGTAGCCGCACTTTCCTATAATCTCAATCTTGTCAATATATTCCATTACAAAAACTTAACGGCTAAACTATTCTAAATATTGTGAAACAGTTGGTCCACCAAACAGTAATCAAACATAAATTTCACCCGCATATATTCTTTTAGTGAATAACCGTCAAGATTGACCTTCAAATATCCTTTAAGTAATCGATTAATACATTATCTATTACTGACGTTGTTGCTTTTAGGTAAACTTTAACGACGTCATAGCGTCTTTATAGACGTCATAGTAATAAAACATATTTGATTTGATGTCATACCTGAAGCAAGGACTCCAATACCCAACTAAACCGCATGTAGGCCAACACACATTGGTATCACATCTGGTTGTATCGATCGTAGTTCATTTACACCTGATCATCTTACAATTATTGACAGCTTTGAAATATCGAGGGGTGTGAACGACAGTGCAAGAGGACACAGTATATATGGATACTTTATTGTCACCATGCGCATGCTATATATATATATATATATATATATATATATATATAT
>NC_068986.1:81921904-81924246 GCF_001194135.2 Octopus bimaculoides | reverse complement strand
TCCGATAGTATTTAAAATTGGTCACCCCAAGCATAGAGTTTGTAAACCGTGTTATTGGATCGAGGGTTTTTTGAAGTGACTTAAAAGTTAGGAATGCGTTTGTAAGGTCAAATCAAAAAACAAGAAGAGAGAAAAAAGTCGGGGAGATAATAAAGAAATGAAGAGAGAAAGTGTACTGGCCAGGGGTCAGTCAGGATAAATTGATAGAAGGAATAGGGAGGTGAGGGTGAGAGAGAGAGAGAAAGATATGAGCATGTAAAGAGATGAGAGGGTAAAAAGTAGAGTAGAGGAGTGTGTGGTATGTAGTGATAAAGCCTAAGTGAAGGGCCGAGAGAGGGGGTAGGGGTAGCAAAATGGTGGAATGAAGAATTTAGGTATATAGGTTAGGTTGCTTAGAGGACAGGTCAGTGCTTAGTAGTAGAAGAATATATATATGTGGAGATGTATATCTATGCATATATTAAACATGTATACAGACATTTACACACATCAACACATACATACGCATACAAAACTTATGTAAGTTACATGCAATCCCGTATATTTTAGTCACTTCAAAAACCCTCAATCTAATAACACGGTTTACAAACTCTATGTTTGGAATGACCAATTTTAGATACTGTTGGAACTTACACACAAGGTACAGGAAACGTATACCATTCTGCTTAAATAATGGAACTGCAGATACAATATCCCTGCATTCCTCCACTTCACTCTCTATTTCATATCTTCTCTAGAATAACTATTGCTTAACCATTTTCTCGCACCGTCTCCGATGAAGGGATATATAAAATATCCAGGAAAATAGCTGTAAGACGTATTTATAAATGTTCTAAAATCTTTCACAGCCTTCGATTTTTATCTCATTCTGTTAATTTATATATATATATATATATATATACTTTTTCGGTAAAAAACATTAATGTTAATTTGTAACCAATATTAAACAAATTACAAAAAACATAATAAACCCCAATATATAAACGAACAATATATATATATATATATAATAAACCTAACATGTATAAAATTACAACAACCAAAACAAAAACCAAAGTCAAATTATTTATATAAGAATGCTGTGAATAACTGTTTAATAAAATTATAGATATGGAAAATCTCCGTTCTCCTGGTTATTATTAATACTACTACTTACTCTACGGAAACTATGCAGTCCTGACTAGGAGAATCGGATTTACCAAGTGAGGGAAATCACTAGCTTACTGCTAACTCGGGTGTCACCAACATTCGCGGTGGTTAGCCGGCGTATGAAACTGATTTAAGAGAAAAACGGTAACCGCCAGGATTACCTATCCTTTTGAAATCATTATTTGCTACAAATAATAGGTATAAAAAAAATTTTTTAAAACCTCTTAGCCGCAAAGAAGCACATGTCTCTGTTCTGACAATGGACCTAACCACCACAGCGAGCGAGATCACTATACACGAATTCGAGTTTCGCTGAAAATTAAATCTCTTCAGTGGTGACAACTCCATCGCTGAATGGTTTAGCCAAATTCTGACTCTCGGTATATATATTTACCATTATGAATCAATGGCTGATTCAGCAAAATGGTAACGTGAAAATTATGTAATAACGAAGGTAGCTATAATCAATATAAAACCAAAAACGAAGAATTCAATAGTGACTGACGATGCAGGGTAGCACCTGTATGTATGTATGTATGTATGTATGTATGTATGTATGTATGTATGTATGTATGCATGTATGTATGTATGTAAATGCGTGTGTTCCTATGCATATAGTCGATATATATATATATATATATATATATATATATATATATATAATTAATTTACAAAAGGTACCGTTAAATCTATTATTATCTCCCTTTCACAAATGGAACTGGTCTTTGGCAATTATTATACATTCTCTAGTAGAGATAGATATGTTTAAGAGACCAAGAATTTATGTTCTATCATATTTGATATACGCATATTTGTCTATGTTGTTCAAATACATACCACAGGACACAAATTACAAAGGCTGTAACAGTTTTCTAGTCTGTTTTGTATAAATCTTTGTCCTTTGGTTATTGTTAGGATTGGACAATTGTTGTGCTGATGATACATAATGAGGTAGAAATGTGTGTTCGTAACTGTCCTCTTATCCCGAAACAGTAGCCTGTCCTTTTCCTTAATGGCATATCAACTTTAAGGAATCCTTGATTCTTGAGATTACCTCCCCTTTTCAAGTGGAACTCGTCTTAATTGCTATTTTGGTAATTATAATTCATCCTTCAAAAGCAGAGATAATTATAATAAGTCAAGAATTTTACACACACACACATACATACATACATACATACATACATACATAT
>NC_068986.1:81914165-81921577 GCF_001194135.2 Octopus bimaculoides | reverse complement strand
TATATATATATATATGAGTAATATATGTATAGACTTGCATACCTGCACACTATGTGTATGGACATTATTATCATCTCTTCCCACTATAACTCCTCCTTGCAAAATAACTGTACAGATTCAGCAGAATTAAATCCACAAAACACCTTTTTCTTCTTTATCACTTAGCCTCTCATCTTTCAGATTCTTGTTAATGTCATATTCTTTGGTTTTACCATTAGCAAAACTATCGACTTTTTATCCTAATGGTTCCATTTATTTCTAACCATGCTGGTGGTAAGGCGTTCTATGACGTAAGCTTCAAAACAGCATATGTTGATAATTCTCATATACCACCCACATCTCTATAATTTCCCTGTAGAACCTTATTTCTCACCTAATTCTCCAACCACCTTCTCTCCATTAACTTGATATCGCCACTAACTCATATCCTTCACTCTCGCTTACGCGCACGCACTCTCCCACACACACGCGCACGCACTCTGACTTGCACATACTTACATATACATGCGCGCGCACACACACACACACACACACACAGACTCTCATACCCATTCACCCGCACTCACACACTCTCAAAGCACGCACTTTGATATGCACGCACATACACGCACATAACACACACACAAACAAATGCACACACACAATTGCACACACCTCGCACGCACGCACGCGCACACACACACACACACACACACACATACACACACACACGTATGCACACACTCCTACACGTGCGCGCCAGTCAACGAAGGAGGCTGTATGCAGTAGGTCAACTTGTTAGGAATAGAATGAAATTTCGCTCAAATAACATCTTACGATTTAAAATGTAAGTAACACAATAATATATGCTGTCCTTTTGATAAGATAGATCACAGCTTGAATGATTATAATGACACCAAGTCCACCAGTTCAGACCCAAGGCTAAAAACTTACATTATACACCCCTCTCTTAACAATCAGGCCGCAACCCCCAAAATTGCGACTTCCTCTTCAAGAAATATTATGTAAATCTTGTCACTGAGACTGAATAATTAAGTATAGTTCAAAATTTTTGTGTACAGAATTTTATATTAAATGTTTATAACATTTTAAATACGATTCAACCATGTTTAGCCTCGCAGCATAGTGGTAAAGCTTTATGTTAAGGCATTTTTTTTTTTTTGTCCTGAGCAAGTTTTATTGAATAGTTATAGAACACAAACACTATGAATCTGTCAGAGTCAACTATTATATAATATTCCTTTCTACTATAGGCAAAATGCCTGAAATTTTTTTGTGGTGGAAGGATATAGTCGATCACATCGTCTTCAATGCTCAATAGTTCTTCATTTTATCGACCCTAAATGAGGAAAAGCAAAGTCAACCTCGGCAGAATTTGAAATCAGGACATAAAAGCTGGTAGAAATGCTTCTGAGCATTTTGACCAGCGTGCTCACAAGTCTGTCGGTTTTCCACCTTACTCTTACATAATATTCTTTTCTACTCTAGACACAAGGCCCGAAATTTTCGGGGAGGGGGCCAGTCGATTAGATCGACCCTGGTACACAACTGATACTTAATTTATCGACCCCGAAAGGATGAAAAGCAAAGTCAACCTCGGCGGAATTTGAACTCAGAACGTAAGCATTTCGCCCGGTGTGCTAAATTCTTACATAATATTGGTTTCAAACTTTAGCAGACGGCTACCAGTTTTAGAGGAGGGGTAAGTCGATCACATCGACCCCCAGCACTCACTGGTACTTATTTTATTGACCCCAAAAGGATGAAAGGTTAAGCTGATCTCGGCGGAATTTGAAGTTACAACGTCAAGACGGACGAAATGCGGCTACGCATTTTGCCCGGCGTGCTTACGATCCTGCCAGCTCGCCAGCAATTTCGGGGGAGAGAGTAAGTCGGTTACATTGACCCCAGTACTCAACTGGTATTTATTTTATCGACCCCAAGAGGATGAAAGGCAAAGTCGACCTCGGTGGAATTTGAACTTGGAACGTAAAGATGGATGAAATTCCGTTAAGCATATTGCCCGGCGCGCCAACGATTCTACCAGCTCGCCGCCTTACACTTACATAATAATAATCATGCTGCGCTCGGGGTTAATTTTTTTTATATATTATCGATAGTACAGTGGACAAAATATATGTAAATTTTGTTTCGTCTTTTTGTGGCCTGAGTTCAAATCCCGTTATTGAAGACAGTTCGTCGATATTGATGATAATCTAGGGCGAATAACTCCCACAGGTCTTGCTAATATAGCATTTACTATTTTGTTTTGTATTGAGAATACTCTACATATGGGTGTGTGGAGTGCCTGGTTGTATATCAGAACACCCAGGAAATATGCGCGCACGCGAACATACAAGGCTAATTTGTCGTATTTAGTGGTGGAGAAGGTAGTGATGGGAATTAACGAATTCTTGTCATCAAATAAAAGCAGATACGAATTTAATATTTTCAAAGTTTCATATAAAATGTACTCCTCAATATTGTAGCCAATTTTGAAAACAATGGCCTGTGCACAGTATATTTAAGACAATTTTCCTTTTGGTGTGTGTTCCAGGGGAGACCAAATTTTCTGTGTTGAGAATATACTCCAATCAGCAGGTCTAGATTTTGAAATAAACTCCTTCACTCAAACTGGACTCTTCTAAGTGCTACACCCTACAACTGTGTATCATTTACAAGTAGACCTTATTCCTATAGCTGAAAGGATTTGCAGGTACAAAAGCTCTGACCCTTTCTCAATCATTCAAATAATCTGGCATATTGCTTTATAAATTCTTTGTTTTGGTAGTGGAGTAACTGCTAATAAATTTTAAAAAAAACAACTAGGAATTTAATATAAATCCACAAGACCGTTGGTTTGTTGAGACATTGTAAGAGTTACTCCAGAGAGCAAAAGATAATGGACCAAGAAATATCTGAGAAAAGTTAGCTCCAGAACAATTCATATATATTTTATTGTATTGTATATGTTTTTTATGTAAACGTGATGAAACATAAAAACAAGTATATTAAATAACATAACCCAGTAGTAAATTTGAAAAAAAAATGTTAATTTCTACAAATGAAATTTGAATAAATAGTTAAGTAATTTGCATATTTAATTACGTATTGCACAGGTTTTTGTTCTAAATGCAAGGGCTTGGCACAAATAACCAGCATATCAAATTTGATTGGTGTGTTAATTACAAATGATAGATTTCATTTCTACATGTTAATTAGTTTAAGTTACTTATTTCTACGACTATTTCTCTATTTACGAATGAAATTTTTGTTGCAAACTGCATTTTTTAGTTTGTTGTACAACTACTCCACGAATTTCACATAATTTGTTTATAAACTAAAAAAAAAAAAAAATTTTTTTAAATGCGTGAAAACGCTGTTATATCTCCTGGGGCTTTTTAACCAATTTATGTACGAAATTGTTATGTATTTTTTAGTTAATTTATGCAAGTTGTTATACGTGATGTGATTTTTCGCAAATTTATGCCGCTACTATTTTAAAATACACGAGCCTAAAATCATAGTAAAATCCTTTTTGACTTAATTGCCTGTCACAGCAAGACTTCGTATCTTTTAAAGAAACTATAGCTCACAATATCTCCAGAAAATGTTGTCCTACATAGACAATTTTTTCATAAAATGTAATCATTTGCGAAGATCTTTAAAACGCCATTTGTTTTCTACGTCTATGTTTCAATATTTGGTATACTATACGTATTACTATTTCTGTATGTTACTTAGGTCCTGCTGTTTTATTATTATTATCATTATTATGTTTGACTTTTGTTTTGCATTTGTACAAGTTGGATCCAAGTCTCACCCAGAGACCTCAAGAGACAACAAGTTAGAAGTTATTAGCATTTGCTGAAAACTCTCAGCTTATTTTGCTGGGTATGATGGAAAGTGAGGCCTGTCCACAGCCAGCAGACTAAGGTGACACTTGTTTATTGGTCGTACTTCAAGAACCCTGCGAAGAATTCTTGCAGTTCCAAGTATTATTATTATTGGAATGTGGTGATCTGACAGAAAATCGTTAGCACGCTGGACGAAATGCTTAGCAGTATTTCGCCCGTCGGTCTGTTCTGAGTTCAAATTCGACTGACGTTGACTTTGTCTTGCTGCCCTTGTGACAAAATTTGAAACCACTATTATTATTATTTGATGAAAACTCTCAGCTTATTTTGCTGGGTATGATGGAAAGTGAAACCAGCAGACTAAGGTGACACTTGTTTACTGGTCATACTTCAAGAACCCTGCGAGGAATTCTTGCAGTTCCAAGTATTATTACTGGAAGGCGGCGAGCTGGCAGAATCGTTAGAACGCCGGGCAAAATGCTTAGCGGCATTTCGTCCATCTTTAAGATCTCAGTTCAAATTCCGCCGAAATCAACTTTACCTTTCATCCTTTCGGCGTCGATAAATTAAGTACCAGTGAAACTCTGGGGTTGATGTAATTAACTAGTCTCGTCCCCCAAAATTTCAGGTCTCGTGCCTATAATAGGAAGGATTATTATTATTATTATTATTATTATTATTATTATTAGGTCGACTTCGCCTTTCATCCTTTTGGGGTCGATAAGTACTAGTCAAGTACTTGGGTCGATGTAATCGACTATCCCTCCCACCACAAATTCCAGGCCTTGTGCCTATACTAGAAAGGATCATCATCATCATCATCATCATCATCATCATTATTATTATTATTATTATTTTTATTATTATTATTATCATCATCATCATTGTCTAAGGCGGCGAGCTGGCAGAACTGTTAGCACGTCTGGCGAAATGCTTAGCAGTATTTCGTCTGCCTTTACGTTCTGAGATCAAATTCCGCCGAGGTCGACTTTGCCTTTCATCCTTTCGGGGTCGATAAATTAAGTACTAGTGAAGTACTGTAGTCGATGTGATCGACTTACTCCCTCCCGCAAAATTTCGGGCCTTGTGCCTATAAAAGAAAGGATTATTACCTCCGCTTTAGCGAAGGCGGGAGTATTGTTTTCAGTCGTGTTTGTTTGTTTGTTCGCCCGTGGACAAGATATCTCAAGAACCGCAGGATGGATTCGGATGAAACTTTCAGGATTGTTTGGCCTCGTGACCAGCACGAACTGATTAGATTTTGGGATCGATCCGGTACCGGACAAAGATTCTGGATTATTTTCTTGGTTTTTTTTTTTTTTGAGGGGGGGTTGCTTAATTTTTGAGAGCGGTCGGGCTCATTTTAGTATTCTCGTTTGTGACAGCAGTCGAGTTTATTTCAGATATTCTCATTTTAAAAATCATCTCTGGCTAACCTGTTAAGAGAACGTTGGCGTTGTTGTTAGTGTTGTTTTTCAAATCATTTGATTCCGATCTATGTTAGAAATGTGTTCGCTCCATGTGAGTTTTGTTGTATTGTATTGTTAATTTACTGAATTGTTGAACTGTTATTAACTGGAATTGTTGAAATTGTTGTTGTTAACTGGCTTTATTTTTAATTCCCCATTTATGGGTGAAGTTATGAATAATACCGTCACGGAAAGTAAACCAGCGGGCAGTTACGCTGCGGTGACTGGCAAAGGCCTGTCAGTGGAGGTACTGCAGGTCCAAGAAATCGAATTAAAGGAGAAGAATTTTTTAAAATATAACGGTTTGCTGAAGAAGGAGGGGGACAGCCTGAGGTTGACGCCCCCTAAAGAAATACTTGAAAAAACTGAAAAAAGGACAATTATTTACAGAACGTTGAATGTGACAACGAAAAAAGTTGAAGTAGCAGCGGAGGAATCGGTAGAGGAATGTCTACGAGAGATAAAGGATATAACGACATATTACACCAGAGGAAGGAAATACTGCACAGTGGAGGTACGCTTCGTAAGCGAAGAAGAAGCGAGGAAATGCTCCACTGTGCTTTTGAGATCAGCCGAGTGGGCACTGCTACCTACTTACTGTGGCAAACGTACAGCCAGAGTAAGACTAGGTAGAGTGCCCCCAGAAATTGATGAGGCGTGACTGATGGCAGCCATCCTCTAGAACACAGAGGAAGACACTCAGGTATTGAAGATATCGAGAACGACAGAGGTGAATTGCTGGGGGGTATGGACTGGAGGTGTCGGTCCAAAGCAGCCTGCCGGACCTCCACAAAATTGCGGAAGAGCTGGTGCTACCAGATGAGACAAGATTAAGAATCGTGGTGGAAGGGAGATCTCTGGTATGTTATTTATGTGGAGTAAGGGGGCACATGAAAGCAAAGTATCCCCAGAAACACGACCAGGAGGAGGCGAAGAAGGAGCATGAGAAAGAAGAGGGCGCAACAGCGGAGGAGGAAATGGAGGGAAAATATACAATGGTAGAAAGAAAGAGGAGTTATGTGGAATCTCCCCGTAAAAGCCCGAAGAAGAAAAGAAAGGCAGAGAACAAGAACGAGGAAAGAAAGAATGAGGAGCCAAGTGAGGAACGAACACAAAGACGGTTGCCTTCAACTAGTAAGGAGGAGGAAGGACGGAAGAAGAAGAAGAGACATGAATGTGAGACGGAAGGACAGAAACAAGAATACCAGCAGCAGAGAAAGAGAGTGGTGAGGAAGAGCAGAGAGAACCACCGAAGGGGAAATATGAAAGAACTATGATAAGTTACAAAAAAAAGTGTAGAGATAGAAAATAAAATTTCAGAAATGAAACATGTAATAAGAGTTAAAGTGGCTGACAGTGAGTTCAATCGAGATGAGAAAGCGGTGATGTTGGAAGAAGACAGAGCAAGAAGGTTGCAGGAAATATTTGGTGACAGGAAAGTGATAACAGGAATTCGATTTCGTTACGATGAATTGCCACCAGTGGTAATATTTGACGATTTGATGAAACATATGGTGTGACTTTGTGTGGATTTTTTAAACAAAAGGAAAACTAACAAGATACAAGACTGATAAGCACACACTTTATTTAAAAACAGTAAAATGAAACTACTTGCTTATGTGGGGCAAGTAAGTCATTCCATCTTCATTTTCATTTATATTCATAATTCATTCGTTATATGTTTTTATGTACCTCCAATGTATTGTTTTGTCTATCTTTTGTGTTGTCCCTTCTCTATGAGGCCTTGTGCCTAATTAAAGAAATAAGGACGTTAGCGTTGTCGTTAGTGATTTATTTGTGTTCGTGAGTTGGAAGTGTAAACGCTTCTTGTGAGTACCGTTTTTGCTTAACTGTCATTATTGAATTGTTGTACTGTTGTTACTTGTTGAACTTGTTACCGTTTTTTTAAATTTTCTTCCCCATTTATAGGTGAAGTGGTGAATAATATGGAAAGTACACCAGTGCTGCGGTGACTGGCAAAAGCCTGTCAGCGGAGAGACTGCAGGTTACAGAAATTAAATTACAGAAGAATTTTTTTAAATCAATGACTTATTGAAAAAGGAGGGAGATAGCCTAAGGTTGACCC
>NC_068986.1:81910915-81914155 GCF_001194135.2 Octopus bimaculoides | reverse complement strand
CCCCCACCACCACCACCAAAGAAGGTAACAGTTGTATACAGAACATTAAAAATTGCAACAAAATAAGTGGAAATAGCTGCAGTAGAGGTGGTCGAGGAGTGCCTCAGAGGAATTAAGAACGTAATTATATCCATAATTCATTCGATGTGTGTTTCTATGTACCCCAATGTATTGTTTTGTCTGTTTTTGTGTTGTCCCTTCTCTACTGAGATCTTGTGCCTAATTAAAGAAATAAGGAAGTTGGTGTTACCTTGGCGGAGGTTTGTGTCACAGGTGGTTTGAGTTGTTTTTTGTCATGTTAGACATAATTCATAGTGTTAAATATTTGTTTGATTAATTGTTACTGTTCAAATTGTTGCTAGTGCTATTTTGAATTGTTTTTCCCCATTGTGGGAGAAATGGAGAAAACGCCAGCAGCTGGCTACAGTTATGCGGCTACAACTGGAAAAGGGATAGACGTGGAAACGCTGGAGGTACGAGAAATAAAGGTTGAACCTCGAAAAATGAAGGAATGCGAGAAGTTGCTGGAAAGAGACGGGAATACACTGAAATTAACACCGCCTGTGGAACTAACAACCAATGTAATGAAAAGAACAGTGATATATAAGACAAGAAGATAGCAACAAGGAAAATAGAAATAGCGACAATAGAGGCTATTGAAGAATGTTTGAAGATTATAAAAAGACTAACCACAAAATTGTAACAAGAGCGAAAAGTACGCTATTGTGGAGGTGCGTTTTGCGTCAGAAAAAGAAACAAATAAGCACTCCACGGATGCAATAAGATCGAAAAAATGGGTACTTTCGCCATCGTACTGTGGCAAACGTGTGGCCAGGGTGCGAGTTGGCAAAGTGCCCCCAGAGCTGAACGAAGCATGGTTGATGATAGCCAAAATGTATGACATGAATGAGGAGGCCAAGATACTGAAGGCCACAAGAACCCAAAGAGTTAACTACTGAGGATATGGAATAGAGTTAACCGTTCAAGCAACAGTGGAAGACCTAAGCAGAATTGTCGAAGAGATAGTGCTGCCCGATGACGTAAGATTGAGAGTGGTGGTGGAAGGCAGGCCACCTATATGTTATACATGTGGGGAAAAGGGCCGCATGAAGGCGAGATGCCCCCCAGAGGGAACAACAGATAGAGCAGACGGAGAGGAAGGAGAACACGGACCAGGTGTTATAGGTCGAGATAAAGGAGAAAGCAACAGAGGAGGGGTTCACGGTGTTTAAAAAAAGAAAGAGAAGTGGGAGAGTGAGCTCTCCACCAGAGCAGCAAAAAGAGAAGAAAGAAGATATGGAAAAGGAGGAGACCAGAAGGAAGACGAAATGGTGGTGGAAAAAATAAGCGAAAAGGAACTTGAAGTGTTCAAGGAGGAGTTGCATAAAGAAGAGATATTGGTGAAGACACCGGTTGTTCCAGTGGAGGAAGAAAATTTAGAAACGCAAGTGGAGAGAGTGTTCAGAGTAGTGAAAGAAAAGAAGAAGGTACCAAGAGCGGAGCAGGAAAAGAGAAAACTAATAAGAAAAGGAAAATTTCGATGGAATTGTGTGACGTACACAAAAAGCAAAGAAACTGAAAAGAAATTATTAAAGTTTAAACATATTATACGAGTAAAGTTGCCCATGGATGTGTATTCCGAGAATGTGAAGACCACCGTGGTTGACAAGAACACCTACAATAGACTAAAAGACATGTGTGGAGAAGGGATTGACCCGTCAGGAGTGTTAGTGGAGTTTGATGAATTGCCACCTGTAGTGGAGCTAAAAGATTTAGAACGTTTCATGAGATGTTAAAAAGGAAAAAGTAAGTAAAATTATTGTTTTATTGAAGAAAGAAGGAAAAATGTAAAATTGTTTCATTTAAAAATAAAAGAGGAAAAAAACGAGATTAAGAAAAAACAATGAGATAATAGAACGATTGTAAATAGTTTATATAAACGGTAAAATGATACTGCATGGGAGTGGGGCCCATACAGCCATTTCATTTTTCATTTTTATATAACATCTCATTTTCATTCGTTTTATGTTTTTGTCCCCACTGTGGTGTTGTGTCTGTCTTTGTAGTGTCCCCTCTGTGTTGAAGCCGTAGTGCCAAAATAAAGAAACATTGGCGGAAGTTTGAGCTCTCTGAGTTCTCTTGTTGTTATTATTATTATTATTATTATTAAGTGAGAGAGCAGTACATTCAACCAAAATGACACTGGAGTAAGATATACTAAGCCCATTATACCCATCATGACTACATGTCTAATAAGAGTACACCAGGCACATGCATTACAACCATATGTGCGCAGCATGGTGATCTCATATCAAGATAAACAGCACATGACCCTGCAGGTGAGGCCCAGTGAGAATTTTCTTCAGGTCGAGTAGACCATCCCGCTTAAGAGGTCCATGAATAAAAGGGTTTTCTAAGGATGATGAACAAAACGCCTATGCTTCCAAAGATGAATTATTCAAACCCCAAAGAATTCCTCTCAACACATGGCTATGATGCTCCCCCACTACTTCTGCTCGTGACCAGAGATACACATATCGTCAGTCACTAAGGGACATGTTCAACTGGTTAAGGTCAAACAACTGATAAGCAAATCTGTGGTATTAAGCAGAATATTTGCTGTAGCCCAGCTTTTATGCCAAGGACAAAACAATGTACATGATAACACTTCCAGTCAGTGAAGATCAGAAGCTATGAAAGCCACTGTCTGGTACTGCATCAGGGCATTTATTATTGTTGTTGTTGTTCTGTCGAGGTCGACTTTACCGTTCATCCTTTCGAGGTCGATTAAATAAGTACCAGTGGAGTACTGGAGTCGATATTGTCGTCTTACTCCCGTCCCGAAATTGCTGGCCTTGTGCTAAAAATTGAAATCATTATTGTTGTTACTGCTGCTGCGGCTGCTGCTGCTGTTGTTGTTGTTGTTGTCGTCGTCGTCGTCGTCGTCGTCGTCGTTGTTGTTGTTGTTGTTGGAAATATGTATATCTTTTTTATCATTCCCAGGGCAGCAAATAATCTAGGAAAACAGAGATTACCACTTTCTAGTTGTCTCTATTTCCAGCTCTTTATATCAAGTTTATTCTATTTCTGTATGAGATGTACTGTGTGTCTCTTGGTGTTCATTTGAAGATATTCTTTGTACAGGATCTTGTATGTATGTGAAAACAGATGGATAAGGAAACAAAGACAGATATAAATATAGTGAATAAAAGAACAAAAATATTTAACTAAATTTTGTTG
>NC_068986.1:81906845-81909909 GCF_001194135.2 Octopus bimaculoides | reverse complement strand
TGTGTGTGTGTGTGTGTGTGTGTGTGTGTGTGTGTGTGTGTGTGTGTGTGTGTGTAATCGCCACATAGTTATTCCCAGTTGCCATTTTAATTCTCCCAACAATATGATTGTTAAAACTGACTTAGCTGTTATTTTTCAATTGAAGGCGGTTCTGAAAATATTTATTTTCTAAAGAATTTTCTTTACCTACACCAACCATTTACTTAGTGATTCTTCCATCACAACTTCAGTAAGAATGGTAAAGTTTGTGCTTCAGTGATGGGGTCAGAATATTATTGAAGCATGTATAGGGTTGTCTACCATACTTGTTGGAATAATAGGCCTACATGTAGCGATCGACAAATGTCGTTTCTTTGCTCACCACATAATCATTCCTAATTACATTTTCAATGTAATTCGCACATAAAAATGTGGTAACATTTATAAATTGTTTTTCCAAATATTTAAATATATTTGTCTCAGATTACATTTTTTTTTTTTTTGCTCCAATGAAGACATACAAATATATGGCTTTTCATATGATGTCATTCTTAGTCGAAGTTTTACCGAATTGATCATAACCCTAGGATTTGTTGTCATTTTTACCTCTAAATCTACTCTGACCCCTTTTTTTATTTTTTAGTATACTGTGGTATCACATTATAGTAATTTTTCTCACTTAATAATCATAAAGTCTATAACAATATTTTTCTTTTGCTCGTCTACATAGTAGAAACAAAGTATATCTGTTGTCCTTCCGTTGAAGCACTCTCGAATGAGAAAATAACTTCACGGGAGATCTGAAGAGTAGCCTCCCCTGGCAATATTTCTCATGATACAGTTTTATTTTCCAAATCATTAAAATATTCTTTTATATAAGTAATTTGAAGATTTCCAACAGATAAACATATAGAGAAACTGAAGTAGTTCAAGTTTATTAACTAATTACATAATCTACTGTAAAAAATGATGTAGATGTACTTAACTATAATTAGGTTAATTATTTCATTCAAATTTCGGTGAGAGTAAGCGGACTTGTTCAAAGCTTCATGGTTTATATAAACTCCAGCCAGTTAGAGAAATTCTAAGTAGTTGACCTGATGGAAAATAGTAGCTAAGCTCCCTTAAATTACACTCCGACTGACTTAAAGAAAAGAAAGAAAGAAAAGGAAAATGGCAGGGAAGAATACGTTGGAAAATGTGGTAGATCCACTTAAACAAAAAGATATGATAGTTACGTTTGGAATGTTTTATCATAAGTCTGCTCAACCGAGACCTACCAGGGGATTTAACAACAAAGCTTCAGATGGACAAGCAAAGAGTAGAGTTAAGTGTTCGTATTCAATTCCTTGTTACCAAACCTCAACACGCACACACGTGCGCACGCGCGCACACACTGTTCCACTTAACTGTAAATAGATAAATACCTCTTAGAGGGTAGAGCAGCTCACCGTTGGGAGAATGCTATAGAGATATTGCACATAATTGTAAATAACTTCTAGTATTTAAGGATAGAGAGCATATTTATGTCGGTAGGTATTTTTATAGGGAGTAAATATCGGAAGTTCCATATCGATTTTTGTTCTTGGAGATGTTGCAATCTAAAGACGGGTATATTTTTGCAGGTGAGTGAAACTAAAATCAATATTGTATGTATATTTTCAACTCAGGAACCTCAGAGGAGGATTCTCTGGAATGTTTCACAAATCTTCACTGCATTTGGAGACTGTGAATCATTTTGCTTTGTTCTTTCGTAGAGAACCTCCAATATATCAAGACTTTTATGGGTTAGGGTTAGGGTTAGGATCGGTGCACAAATATAAATCTATAACCTAGATATAAGAGCAGTGAAATTTTTCATTACTTCTCCACAGATATTCTCGCTTTCTTTTTCTTTCATTGTTGCCGAAATATTTACACACGACGAATGGCAGATCTCTACAACGATGGATGAATTTTGCTCCTAATCCCATGTGACAATATCTGGTTAGTTGTGCTTATACCAGGTGGCTGCTTTTATTGAAACGTTCCCCTGGCATTCGTTATTTATAAAGGTGTAGATACTTTCTGGTTCTGGTGTACCTTTGGTGTTACCGTCAGGGAAATTCTTCCTTTATATAGCAATGTAGATGATTTTAGCGATAATATTATGTTTTAAGGAAAAGTAGGTTCAGGCGGACATTATTGTACAGCGGATAATGATATGGGTGAATCTTCCACTTGCGATGACGTATTTGATTGCCTATCAAAATGCGGTATTGGTACATAATAACCCCATCGTGAACTGTATCTTCAAATCGTACCTATAACAGATAGATGGATTGGGTTACTGAGGGCTGAATTATTTTGCCAAGCACACTGTGTAACACAGATATTAGGTAGGTATGAACCATTGACACCTCTATCCAATATATAGAGACATCGTATACAAGAGCTAGTTGAACAGACTGTGGACTTCAGGTTCAACATCTCCAGCTGAATAAAGAACTACTGGATCTCGACAGCAATTGTGATAGACATGCGGCGGCGCGCGCACACACACACGCACACACACACACACACACACACACACACACACACACACACACACACACACACACACACACACACACACACACACATACACACACGATACAGTTCACGATGGGATTATTATGTACCAATAGGTATGTATGTATGTATGTATGTATGTATGTATTTTTCTCGCTGTGTTTCGTGTTCGTTTCTTCTTGGCATCTGTGATTTTATTTTCGATCTTCTATATAAATAAAGATATTTCGTTCGTTTTGCTGCTTTTCTTTCTACGAAATGAGAAGATAAATTGCGGAACTGTTATTTTAAAGAGTTGTATCTATTTATCACCCGATGAGACACATCTGAACCGTCGGATGTTCCTGAACCACTTGTTAAGTGTCCCACCTGTGAGGGATCGATGCTAGATGTGTCGAAACAATTCACGTGGTTAATAATAAAAATTCTCGTATATTCCATCTTCCGTCTTTCCATTTACATAACGAACACTATGAATGTGACCGTGCTTTACCAGTAACATACCAGATGTAAGCCATTCGCTTTATTATATATA
>NC_068986.1:81900444-81906769 GCF_001194135.2 Octopus bimaculoides | reverse complement strand
ATATAATAGAGAAAGAGAGAGAGAGAGAGAGAGAGAGTAATGCCTCGATATCCGATGGCATCTGTTCCTGGAGGTCGCTCGTAAAGCGAAAACTTGTAAATCCGAGCAGTAATTTTCCATAGTAGCAATATTAAGAATCGTAATTTGTTCCCAGAAAAATATTTTAAGTATAAAATTTATAATACACGTAAATAAATGCCAATAAAACAACAGTAGATTGTAAATAGTATTTTATGTAAAGTAAAAAGAATGTCAAGATCATTCACAATAAAAGATATCATTATTATTATCATTGCTTTCTGAATCACTTTCATTCGCACTAGACTTGCACACACCATCACTTCTAGACGCGATCGCCGATTCACAAGCACTCGTAGACGGACTTGTAGATTTCTTTTTTAAAAACAAATCTAAAAATTTCTCGGTAACACGCAGAAACATTTGTTATGGTAGTAGAAACTTGTACACTTCGTTCAAAATTTGGACCTTAGCTGTTTAATCTTTTATATTTGTTATAAGATAGAACTCGTAAAGCGGATCCTCGTAAAGTGAGGTATTACTACATATATATTACATATATATATATATATATTAGATATATATATATATATATTTTACATATATATGTATATATTACATATATATATATATATATATTACATATATATATATATATATATATATATATATATATATATATATATATATATATATATATATATATATATATATTACATATATATATATGCGCGCGTACACACGCACACACAGACACGTTCGTGCGCACATGCACACGCAAGCGCGCACGCATGCACACACATCTAATCTTGAAAATACAACCATGAAAATACCGGAGTATTCAGTTTGATAACGCAGCAAAAAGAAAAAGGAAAGAGTTATATCCCTTGATTACTCTGCAAGAATTATTTCCCTTGTATTACTCAGCGATATTCTTTTCTGAGTAAAGTTGGCTTTTGTCGAGTTTATCAGATGTGGACGACATAAATTTTGGGCTGTATAACATACCAGTTATAAAGTTAATATAGCATAGGATGCTACACAGACTGGCCATCACAGAGAGAGAGAGAGAGAGAGAGAGAAATAAAGCTTGTCGTCACAACTAGAGTGTGGATTTCATCACAAGGCTGACGAATATAAATAATGGACATTCGTCTGAAATAGGAATCTAATAAAAAGCTTGGTGAATTGATTGGACAATATGCTGAGCTTGAGAAGACCTGCTGAGTCCAATGAAATCACTGTCGTGGCCAATGCCAGTACCACCTGATGGGCACCCATGCCGGTGGCATGTAAAAAGTAACATTGAGCGTAGTCGTTGCAAGTGCCACTGGACTGGCTCCCGTGCTGGTGGCACATAAAAGCACCATTTAAGCGTGGTCGATGCCAGTGCCACTTGATTGGCCCCCATGCTGGTGGCACGTAAAAAGCACCCACTACGCTCTCGGAGTGGTTGGCATTAGGAAGGGCATCCAGCTGTAGAAACCTTGCCAGATCAGATTGGAACCTGGTGCATCCTCCTGGCTTGCCAGTCCTCAGTCAAACCGTACAACCCATGCCAGCATGGAAAGCAGACGTTAAATGATGATGATGATGATGATGATGATGTTAGGGTCTGAAATTGGTCTACACAGAAATAGTACAAAGAATAAGGTAACGTTCAAAATTACAATGTGATACCAAACGAAACTTAGGACATATGACCTATGAGTAAAGTTGTCCAGTATACTAAGCACTTAACCAACATACACCCACATGCTGGCCATATATACTCTATACATATTTATTAGTGGCTTCAATTACAGCCACCATCTCAGTTGTTTGAAATATATTTGATGGGTTTTGAAGAAAGACAAAGGTGAGAGCAGAAGTGAGGGCTGGCAAAGCAGAGGGTTGTGGAGATAAAGACAGTATAAGGGAGAGGATGAAGGTGAAAAGAGGAGGTGAGCCTTTTGTAAGGAATTTTCTTTATAACTGCATCCATCTGCTATGTCCACCAGGATTTGAAACAATAAATGTGTGTGCATGCATAACTGTATTTACGTGTGTGTGTGTGTGATATTGCATGTATTTCAATCAATATATCAGTATGGTTTTGTTATATGTATACATTGTTGTTGTTATTTACACTAGGTTGCATGCATGCACACGCACATATGCATGGAAGGTGCATGGCTTAGTGGTTAAGGTGTTGCACTCATGATTGCGAGATTGTAGGTTCAATTCTCAGATCAGGCGCTGCGTTGTGTTCTTGGGCAAAGCACTTCATTTCACGTTGCTCTGAGATCATTTCATCATCTGACATGTGGCACCTGTACAGGTAATGTCAATTTGATGGAGGGAGTTAGCTTATGTAAACACAAACACTTTGATCAGTATAAACAAATCATCTAACAACAGAGGAGTCCATGATGATGATGATATATATATAATATATATATTTGTATGTGTGCATGTGTGTGTGTGTATATATATATATATATATGTGTGTGTGTGTGTGTATGTGTGTGTGTGTGTGTGTGTGTGTGTGTGTGTGTGTGTGTGCATGTGTGTATATATATATATAGATAGATTATTCTTGAACAAAAATGCTGTTGACTGTAACTTTGAAGTTTTGGCCAATTAGGCCATCATTGGACTGTGATGCATTAGAATTTTTATAATCTCTGTTGAGTTAAAATCATATTTGGGTGTATGGCTTTCAGCAGGGTGGTAATTAAGTTTTCCTGGTTGGTTTTTATGGAAAGGTGTTTTGGATAAATTATAATTCATTAAATTCAAGGTTATGAACCAAAGTTTCATAACATTTATGGAAGTACTCACATGCTCAGTAAATATGTCTTTCATTATCTTATTGGAGACTTAATCTTACTCTTTTAAACAAACTTCAAAATAATACATCCTCTGCATGATTCATTTATTATGCTAAAAATAGCAGGAATCAAATGGGTATATTTTAAGGCCTATAGCATACGAAACAACCACACTAATCCATCCCACGAATTTCATAATAGAGTGTCCTAGCTACAACATCATGTCTCGTCAGTAGATAGTACCATGATGACATTTTCAGACAACTGCTTATGTATGTATGTATGTATGTATGCATCTGTTCATACATGCAGGCATAGATGGTTAGATGGATTGACAGACAGGCAGACAGCTGATAGAACTGTTGCATCCAATTTCCATGTAAGCATGGATTGGATGGGTCACTGTGGTCTAAGTTAATTTTAATGGAAGCTACTGCTCTCATAGACTGGTGCTTGTAGGTTTCCTTTTGCTTTGGTTTCTACAGCTGGAGATTCTTCCTACTGTCAGCCACTTCACAGAAACGAGTCTATTGAGTGCATTTTAGCATAGCCCCAGTGCAAAAATCCTTTTAAAAACAGGACTATATGTTTTCTCTGTTCAACAAGTAGATGCTGTCAAATGTCAGACAGTCCTCTAGAAGTAGTTAATATTTTCTGTTAATTAGGTGACTTTATTAGAGTGGAAATGAGGGTTCCTAAAGTATGGTAGCCAGAGTAAGTATGGTAAGACCAGGTTGGAGAAAGTTCAGAGAGCTATCATCTCTCCTAACACCAAAAACTTCTCCCAGAATAAAGGGTACATTTCACAATATTTGTCATTGAATTGCAATGCCAAAGGGTAGTGAGATGTGGGCTATGAAGGCAGAATGCTTGCAAAAAGGCCTGAATGAAGTAAAGCAAACATGCTCTACTGGATGTATGTCAGTGACAGACTGCATTTGCATGAAGAGAGAAGGCTGCACTGGCATGAAGAGAGAAGACTGCAATGGTATGAACATGTGATATTTATGGAGGGATGCAGCTATATTAAAAGAAAAGTGCAGTACTGTAGTGAACAATAGTAGTCTGTACACTCTGCTGCACTACACCAGACTATATTCCAATATGGCTCATTGCAGACCTATATAGTCCAGTCATCTTATTGCATATTGTAGTCTGGGCTATATAGGACTACAATGGGCTATATTAAGGACTGGACTAATTTCTTGTGCTATCTTGAATTAATTCTTTGTGTTTAATCATTGTTTGGAGCACAACATTGGCATCACAAGTGACAGCACACTAAATGTGCATGTATGTGTGTGTGTGTGTGTGTGTGTGTGTATACGTATGTATGTATGTATGTATGTATGTATGTATGTGTATTCACACATGTGTACATATTCACAGACACATTTAAACACCTTTCTAAAATGAGTGTGTGTGTGTGTGTGTGTGTGTGTGTGTGTGTGTGTGTGTGTGTGTGCATTTGTAAACACATCAACAGTGTGATAAAATTGTTCCTCATAGACAGGAAGGGGTGAAAGAAATGCTGTGTGAGGTTCCTAGTTATTGCTGGGTGTGGTGTAACTGGGTGGGGGTATTCCTGGGTAAAGTGAATTTTGGAAATGTCTAAGAAATGTCATTGAGAAATAAAAAGGTCACAAGTTTCACTGCTGATGACATTTGATGAATTCATGTCAGTGTGTTCTTGTGTGAGACAAGATTCTATGTATTAAGACCATTAAAATTTTTGTCAAGGATTTTTATCAATTATAAATTTGTCCTTTATTTAAAAAGAAGGAAAGCAGGTTCCAGCCTCACTTACACAACTGGAATACTCATGACACATAACACTTGTTAAATCAGCAAAACAATATTTAATAATTATTCATTAATACAATATGTTTCCATATACTTTTGTATTAATTCATAGGTCAAATGGAAGTTAAAGACGAAATGAAGAAAATATGTAAATTACCTTCCGTTGTATTTTCAATTGGTTGAATGCATACATAAGAACATATAAGATTCTAGACTGAAAATATGGACTAAAACTTCACAGAAACCAAACATAATTGCATACATTTAACTAAAATGTTCTTTTTATTCTAATGTTACACTTGTGAAGCCTGGAAATCAACTACAAAACTGGAATAAACAAATGACATGTGATATGTGTTTGAAAGTCTTTTATATGTAAAGCAGGGCAAGTATAAAAGCGACACAAATTAATGTCTATTTAACATATAGAATCATCCATTAGTAAGAATTACAAGTGAGACAATATTTAAATGTGGGAAGAATACCAAACAATCAAAACAAGTTTAAAATGGGGAATGTCTGTCAAAAAAAAAATAAGACATCAGGAATCTGGTGGAAACTGTGAAAACATCTCACTTGAGAAGTCTGTGTTGGGCTCCAGAAAATGAATGAATTCAAGAAATCAATTCAAGACAGAGCAAGAGAACACACATACACATGATATGTGTGTTGTGAGTTTGTGGGTCAGCTGTAGTTTTTAAGTGTAAGAGAATATATTCCCTATGCGCCTGCTGTAAAAAAACCACCTGAAAGTAAATCATAGTCAAGCAAGGCAATTCACGTGGGTTCTTTTATGGAGTGACCAGACATCAACATTTCATCATTGTTCTGATTTATCAATATCGCATACTGAACAAGGCCCATTGCAAGCCATATCACCAACTTTGACTATATGCTAAATGGTTTAAACACTATCTGCTGGCACAACCCATGCTAGCATGGAAAGCGGACGTTAAACGATGATGATGATATATATGATATATATATATATATATCTATATATATATATAGCGTGAGAGAGTTAGGGGTTGGGGGTTCAACCCACTAAGGGATAGTATCTATCCAGTATACTGCTGGGAGGGTACCCAAATATTGCTACACTGGTTAGGTGCAATCAATGGGAGTGGGTAAAGGGTATTGGATTTAACCAAACCCAGGAGGATACAGGTAATACCGAGTAAGTGCTGTATAGTTTGCCCCTTTCCTTTATCTCTGTCCTTGATTTATCACTCATACCCCCACCACCTATATACTACACACACGCATTCCTTCCTACTCACTAGACCTTTTAACCTCATCTCCCTATTCCTCCTTCACTCTATATGCTCATCCCTTCTACCCTGTTAAGACCAACTGACCATAAATATATCGCTACCATCCTCCCCCTCTATATCTTCTCTATCCCCTTTCACATTCTGTCTTCTTGACTTGACCTAATTACCACTCACTTTTCACTTGACTTGGACATTCTTCAAGTAAACAAGCAAAAATCCATCGCAATATGGAATATATATACCTCTACTATCTATGCTATATCAACTTTCGTTCCAACATAAATTTCCAGATTATTCACACAAGGATTACTTTGCACGGATTTCTACATGGATATTTACCACTGGAATGAAACTACACTTCAAGTACTGTTCTCTCTTTTTTCAGCACATCACACTCTTTACCACTTCATACTAAAA
>NC_068986.1:81898778-81900234 GCF_001194135.2 Octopus bimaculoides | reverse complement strand
ATGTAATTTAGATTCAACTGAATTATGTACTTGAATTGAGGCACCTTGTTAAGACAAACTAATTTGCACATTCAGACAATATCAGGTGAGTATCAAACTCTATGCAGAATGATCTTCCCCCTAATATTCTTGCAGTGTATGCAGATAGCATGATCTAACTTAGTGAATAAATTCACTCATGTTTGTTCAGACATGTACTTTATATAAAGATACTTTCCATAATACTTCCAAAATGCAGATTCCAGGGTAAGTGAATAAGAAATAAATGAGTAACAAAGATGTATAAGTGTCAATTCATTACACCCATTTCAAGTGACTCCTTTAATCGATCAATGAAAAGCATTACATCATTACAAAGAAACCATTCTCAAAGACCTCAAGCATAAAGGACAAGTTAGATATTCAAACATATTCAAATCTTCAATAGAGAGCAAATATTTACAATGATTCCACTGCTAAATCTATGCTTGAGCTCTGTTCAGTCATCTAATGGGAATGGTTTCTTTGTAATGATGTAAAGCTTTCATTGATCAATTAAAGGTGTCACTTGAAATGGGCGTAATGAAGTGACACTTAGACATCTTTGTTACTCATTTATGTATACATATATATATATAATACACATTAAGTACAGGAAATCACCAACAAGTGAAAAATACGTAAACACTCAAGAGATAAGTATAGGACAAAATACCAAAAGAAGAGAAATCCTCGTCAGTTGTCAACTGTTTTACTACTCCCCATTTCGTGCTTTCAAAGACAAAAGACAAAATAGGAAAACTTCATAAGACAGCAGCATCCAGAAATTTTAAAAATATAAAATTTGTGGAGAGTTAAGGCTTCAAACGAACAAACAAACAACAACTGAGTGGACATGCAAAGTAAACAATCAACAAAGACAAGCATTAAGGGCCATTATAGTTTTGCAAAGATATGTACGTGGATGAATTGATATTTATGAAGAGGTGGATTGATTGATTGAAAAGGGTTCAGTGCTCTTTCATTGCCTTTGTTCACATTTGCATGACATCATCTATAACCTCCGACTGTGTACCTTTGTCTGTGTAATGTCATTAATCAATAATTATTGTTATTAATCAATACTTATCGATTATTATTAATAATATTATTTTTATAAAGGTGGGGATTTGGCTGAATCGTTGGAGCATCAGTAGGAAAAATTTTGAAATATATATATGTTTATATATATATATATATATATATATATATATATATCATCATCATCATCGTTTAACATGGGAGGTAACTTATAAGGAAATCTTTTAAGTTACCTCCCAGGATCTGTATATATATTTATCCCCAAATTCCATAAAGTCTCATGTATCTTTGATCATTCTCATCCAAAATGGAGACAAGAACCAATGTTTCCATATGGCAGGCTTGATCATTTTAAGAGATTCTTCTTTACACAAAACCACTGGTGGCCTTGTTAACC
>NC_068986.1:81888553-81898451 GCF_001194135.2 Octopus bimaculoides | reverse complement strand
TATATATATATATATATATATATATATATATATATATATATGTATATATATGTGTGTGTGTGTATTAAGGCTATCATTGGTTTCATGTTAAGAAAATTATCTTAATTTTTCAAGCTGATCACATAGAGGAATGGTGTTTGTCTCCATTTTAGATGAAAACACAAAATGTCTTGGTAATTAACAAAAGTTTCGTAAAGAAAACAAGAAATCAAAGGGCGCTATTCTTAGATGATACCTTTTGAGTGATTATTTCCCTTGGGTTTGATATAACCGCGTTGGATGGTGAATTTATTTGCATTATATTATATTGTATTCTTTTGAGTATATGTGATGCTTATATGTTTGTGTGCTGAGTGAGTTCATTGTGTGGGATGTGTTTCTTCTATGTGTAGAGTTTGTGTGCTGTATATATTCAATGTTCCTGTTCAGGGAAGGAAACTATCCTGGTGAGGTTGGTGGTACAGGTGGCGGTTCCTCTTTGAAATTTCGGAGTGTGAAATATTGCTTGTGTATGCAAGAAGAGAATATTTCATCCCTAATATTTAGGATGTTATCTGTTGATTATCAGTGATACAGAGCTCACATTTGGTACCTTGTCCTCTGTACTTTTTAACTTTAGCAATGATGCTCCATATTATCTGGGGGCTACTTACTTCTCCTTCTTTCAATGTCCATATCATATTGGATAAAGATGTTGCATGTCTTTTGTTTTTGTCCCTAAATGATGCCAGGTGTTGTGTGTATCTTTCATTGAACAAGTTGCCTGTCATTCTGATATACGTGTTTATTACTCTATTGGGATCCATGATTTTGGCCTTGTAGACAAGTTCGCTTTCCAGACAGTTAATATTTAGAAGACAGCAGTATAGAGATTTAGAGTTACTGTGTCTTTCAAGGGTATTTCTGGTGTGTTTATTTTTATTGTGCTTGAGTATCATTGAGTGTATATTGGAGATACAACTATAGTTAACTATTATAGTGTTTTTGTTGAAGATCTTATGATATTTGTGTGAATTTGGAAAATGATTGTTTATTAAGTTTAAGAATTTCCTATGTTAGTGACTACATTCATGCTATAAGGTGGGTTAAACCACAAGAGTTTCTTCTGTCTGCATCTTCTTGGTCTATCTGTATTTGGTTCAATGCAGTTTATGCTATTCTTAATGTTGGACCTTTCTAATGCAGTGTTATAGCATGGGGTGGCTTTTCAAAAGTGTCTTTATTGGCGGATAGATTGGAGATGCACCTGCTAATGTTATTAACTAATTGTTTAATGACTGCTGGTGGGTGGTTGGAACCTATGTCTATGTACAAGGCTTCTTCATTTGGTTTGGGATTGGTAGATTTCTTATAGGTTGAGCAACCATGTAACAGTTCTCTTATTAAGTCAAAATTATTTGTAAAATATCTTGGTTACCCAATAAAGTAATGCCAATTTAATTATACTCAGTAGATTTCAATATATAGTAAACATGAGGTTGGCATAATAAACCCCTTTCTCTTCATGCAGGTCACTTTTACATTAATGTTAGATTGTAATAATGGCCCCTCCATTGAAGGTACTGGTAGAAAATGTATATAAAAGAAGAAAATGCACTTGTGTGTACAACCAGAGAAACATCAGCTTACAAGGGATCATTAACATCACAGATTTCCAAACTGTGTGTCATGAATAATCTCTAGGTGTGTTATGAAAATAAGCAAAATGTGATTAATTTTTACATATATTTTACTGTGAAGTATATTTAAGTTTCAACATCTCTGAGAAAAGTTAAATAGGTAATGTGATAGTTAATTGTTTACTAATTTCATGTCATTAGCAAAATTAATCATCAAAACTTATTCTTGAAAAGTGAGTTGTCAGTATGAAAAGTTTAGAAAGCTCTGTTCTGTAGCCATAAAGAATGGTTTATATCATTAATCAATTAATTAAGAGTATGCTCTGTACTTAACTTCTGGTTCATATAAGACTCTGAACTGGTGGACGTCTGTGAATTCACACCACCTCACTGCCAGTGCTCAGAAACATTGTACATTACAAACATCGTGAGTTCCTAACAACTGGTTATTTATCCTCTATGACAAAGTAGAATCATAAACTTATTATTTTAATAATTACTTATGTCCCATCCCCATAGCTTGTACTTCACCTCTTGTACTAAAAAGAATCCCCATACTTACAACAACCGAATAAATCAACCTCAAATCAAACCCCACTTTCTTTCAAAAAGAATAAACATTGGATAATGTAGTCTTGGATCCACTCATATTCATCATTGTCAGCAGCAGTTTTGTTTTTACATCCATTCTTTCCTTGCTAGCATGGGTTAGATGAGACTTGTCAAAGAAGTATTCAATGCCAGGATGTCTTCCTGCAACCAATCCTTGTTTACATATTAGATAAGCATGATACTTATTTTGCTCATCTTTCAAATGACAAACTGCTAAACAGCTGGGCACAATTTTAAGGCAGATTTAACCCTTTTGATACCAACCCACCTGAAACCACCTCTGGCTCTGTAGTACAAATGTCTTGTTTTCAAAAGTTTTGAATTAAAATCTTCCATCAAACCTTAGTCATAGTTTATGTTCCTAACACTATTGTAATGATAGCTAAGTCATTTTATTAAATTCTTTATTATATTTAAAATTAATTGAAAGAAACACAGAGTATCTCAACAGAAATACGGTAACGAAAGGGTTAAAGAGTAACACTACTTATGCAGTGACATGATTTACACACTGCATAAAACAGAACACACACATAATTTGATTCTATACATTTTCCATCTACCAGTTCCACTCACAAGGCATTGGTTAGCCCAAGGCAATAGAAGATATATGTCTTTCATTCCAAGCAGAAGGAACAGACCTGAAATTATAGAGTTGGAATGGCGGGGGACTTCCTAACCATAGAGCCAACTTCAAAAACAAATTGATAGGATGGATAACTAGAAGACCAAAGAAAACTGGAAGTTCCTACACAACAATCTGCTGAGGGCTAGAGACTTAATCTGTATCTAGGTTGAATGTGATATAAAAGAGGAGCAGTGAGGCAAGCAGGGCTATAAAAGTAAAAAGACAAGCTTAGAATGGAGGAAGCAGTGTGGACAGAAAGCTATACTGGATAGCTAGAATAGAAGCCAGATAACAGGGCTACTTAGCAAAGGGCAAAGTAAAAGGTTAAAGGTTTGCAAAATGTTCTACAATGTACGGATCTGAGGTATGAGGTGTTCTGGATTTCAAGTGAGTGTGCTCGCAAAACTCAAGATGTGGAAGAGAAATACATGTGGATGGATAATGGTACATTTGCACTTAATGATTTTGAAAAGAACCATGGAAGTGCTACTATGAAACTGTTAAATGTGGAGAATGCCTGGAAGAAGGAGTGTCTTTGTAGCATATACTTAACTAATACCCAGCAATATGATAGATAAAGCAATTAAGGATATGAAAGCAAGGAAAATCCTTGGTTGATCAGGAATCACCAGAGAAATCTTCAAATATCTGGTAGAATAGGATACAAGCTAGTCACCTAATTATGAAATTTACAGAAAGAGAATTAGTCTAGATGAGATTTAGTTTATTTTTGTGCCTGGAAGAAGTACTACTGCTGCTATTTTTCAAGTAAAGAAACTATTAAAGTATATAGTTAAAAATAACCTTTTGTATTTAGTATTTGTCAACTTGGAGAAAGCCTCTGACATGGTACCTTGCTCTGGAGATCACTGAGAAAGATAGCAGACAAATGGTTTGTGAGGACCATACAAGCCATGTACTGGATGCTGTCAGCAAAGTGTGTGTGTGCCTGTAGGGGTTCACCAAAGCTTGGTTCTCAGTCCCCTTCTATCTATTATAGTTCTACAGGCCATAACAGAGGAGTTTGAAATCAGATGCCCATGGGAACCACTAGATGTTGAGCTCATTCTTTAAGTGAATCTGTAGTAAGATTAGAGAAAAGTCCAGTCATGGGAGCAAAGTCTATAATCAAATGGCCTCAAATTTAACTTAGCAAAGACTATTACTTTAGTAAGCAGGAAAACAGACGAGACTCTAGGAATTGGTAAAATTCCAAATGGTGTACCTGATACAAGCTATGGACAAAAAGAGGCACAGTGAAATCACAGGCAGATTAACGGTAAAAGTAAATTTTGTATGTGGCAGATGAGCAGTGGCAATAAACACTAAGTGTGCATAAGAAATAGATGTTCTCAAATGTCTAGAAGGATCCCTGGAAGTAGATGAAAGCTTCTGTTACCTAGGTGACATAATTAGCAGTGGAAGAGGATGTTCTGAAAGTATAGTAGCCAGAATAAGAACAGACTGAAGATAGTCTGAGGAGCTATTAACTCTGTTTGTTACATAAGGTTTCTCTCTCAAATTGAAAAGCAGACTAAATGATTCTTGTGTACAAATTAAAATACTATATACAAGTTAAACATGGGCCCTGACTGTGAAGACCAGAAAGAAATGAAGTATGCTCCACAGAATATGTAATGTCAATGTACATGAATGACAAAGTACAAATGTTCTAAGAGACAAACTGACCATAAGAAAAATTAGATATAGTGTGAGAAAAGACTATGTTGGTTTGAGCAGGTGGTTCATATGGATGATAGCAGCTGTGTGAAAAAATGCCAATCACTTACAGTGGGTGGAATCCATAGAAACAGAAAACCCAAGAAGACATGGGATCAAGTGGTGAGGGTCAGTCCCAGGATGCTGAGCTCACTGAAGATGACAAAGGACAGAATCAATTGCCATCACACAGTATATGAAAAGACCTGTTCATCTACATTATAATGGCGAAACTGAGATTCAGGAATAAATGTGCACACAACTAGACCCCCACCACCAAATATATCCCTGTCAAACATTCACCTGCTAATCTCTCATCTCCCTGTCACTCTTCTATTAGTTGTAATATACTCCAGCTGCTTAAATTAAATTCTGGACTTCTAATTATCACTACCTCTATGCTGAGTCACTTTCTGTTAACAGCCATTACACATTCTAATCACTACCCTCACCTCATATTTACCATCAGTCAACCTCCACACTCTTGTTCAACATTTATCTCAACTCCTGTTTCTCACCTTCACTCATTCTCCCCCAGCAGTGTTGCAACCTTTTCCCACCCCACCCTTCCTGACCCCGCACAACCTCCTATTTATTTTGAAGGTATCTTCTTGTACCTCATCACAACCATCTTTACCTCTTTCTGATCCTACCCAATCCACTTCTACCTACCCATATATAATGGTGAGGTAGCTATGAATCTCCTTCACAACAAACTTGTTCTTGTCTTCCTAACCCATTACCTACTAGTGATCTCATATGAAATCACTTAAAAATTACAAATTTCGTAATTATTTGTCAATATTTACACATATCTAACCTTTTTGCCCTATCTACTAGGTATATTTCTCTGATATTCAAATGAGGTTTGCTAATTTTTCACCCAATATCTCGCTTATTTCTACTTAAAATGTTATTTTGAAATGTTATTTTGATCATTCCAGCGTGTTTCTAAGGCTGTTTTATGCTAGAAATCAAAGTTTCATAAAAAAATTCCAGTTAATAGAATTATGGGGGGTAATGGGTTAACCCCTCGACAACTTGCATAAAGCCACTCCCCTCTCAGTTGAGGGAGATTTTTAGCCTTGTGAGTGACAAGGTAACTTCACTAGTGTTGGGACCATAAGAAAAAGCACCCATTACACTCTGTTAGATGGTTGGCATTAGGAAGGGCATCCAGATGTAGAAACCATGTCAAAACCAAGACACAGGAGCAAGACTCAGTTCTCCAGCCTGTTAAATCCGGTCAAACCATCCAACCCATGCCAGCATGGAAAGCATATGTGAAATGATGATGATGTTCCTGAGTGGAATACCTTTGATCATGGGTCTGTTGGGCTATGGCTGACCTGGAGTAAAATAACAACAAAAAAAAGACACAGAGAAAAATGACAAGTCAACATATATTGGAAGATGGTCATCAATTTTTATTATTCTTTAGTCGCTGAATTACACAGCTTCTGGTACAACAGTTCCAAAAAGAAAAAAAAAAAAACAGAAAACCCAGAAATCAAATAAATCTAAAAGGATTTCTACAGTTTACATCAAATAATGAATTAAAAAAATATGATGATGATAATAATAATAATAATTTCTATAATAGGCACAAGGCCACTAATTTTGGGATTGCGGTTCAGCCAATTTTGGCGACCCCTTCCCCAGTATTTGACTGGTACTTTATTTTATCGACCCAGGAAGGATGAAAGGCAAAGTTGACCTTGGCGGGACTTGAACTCAGAATGTAAAGGGACACAACTAAATACCACAAGGCATTTAGTTCCAGGCTCTACAGATTCTGCCAATCTACCACCCTAATAATAATAATAATAATGATAATTATAATAATAATAAACAAAACAACCTGGAAAAAATCTGCACCTTTACTGCAGCAGTTGCACAATCCAAAACAAGGAAGAGAGCCCATAAGTAGGGGCCAGGCTAGGGAACAGAGATTTCAAAGCAAATGGGTGACAAGATATTTTCAGCAAATCTTTAGAGAATATTATTTCAGTTTTGGGGACTTTTGTTGGTTTGTTAACTTTTTCTTTTTGTCTGAAGGACCTTCAACTGATGTCTTAGCCCTCACATATATATTATGTATATGGATATGTGCAAGTATGTGTGTGTGTGTGTATGTGTGTGTATATATAAAAATACACACATTTGTATCCAGCTAGTCATCTTTGCCTTAAAAAAAAATCCACGTAACAGTTTTGTTTTAAAATAAAAGTCACTCACAAACAGAAATGTGAGTCAGTGTGTACCTTTTATATATATATATATATATATAAGCACGGTGTGTGTGTGTATGTGATGAAGTGAAAGGTTATGCCCTAACTTCTCTAAGACAACCATGTACCATAGATCCCTGTAATATCAATACAAATATTTCTTTTGTTTTCCCAGTTTGCCAATGTTTCTTTAAACTTTATTTCTACTGTTTCTGACGACTTTTAACACCACCCACCCTCCCTCCCAACAAATATGCATTTTTAGGAAAAATTAAAATAAATTCTTTATATTCAGTCTATGTTCTACATATAATTAACAACCAGTTCAGTGGCTGGCAGCTGAGTAGTGACCAATAGTGACCATCATAGCCTCTATATCTCCTGGTGAGCAAACAGGCTACAGAACAGAAGTTTCTGAGTGAAATTAGTGAGATAGAACAAGAAGACAGAGAGGATAAGCCAATGTTAAAGCAATGAGACAGATGTAGAATAAAACTTCTGCCCTGCCTTGTGTTGTAGGTGTTGGTGAATTGGATGGAGCAGGCTTCTACTAAAACAAAACTTCCTCTAAAGTTCTTTGTCATTTTGTCTGATTATTCACATCCATCTGCTCGGATTAAATAGGAAGAATCAATGGAAGGAATTTAAAGATCATGTAGACAACAGGAGGGAATCTTATCTGAGTGTATTAGACAGAAACTGATACATGTGTGTCTGTGTCTTGTGTGTGTAAAACTGGCAACATACATACATATTTACATAAATATTGTGTGTGTGTGTGACTGCACACGTACACTTACAGAAAATGGACAGATACATAGATGTCTATGTATATATTCAAATATAGATGTGTTTATGTACACTACACATACACAATATGATGTGAACACATACTTTAAATACTTATACTGTAATACAGAAAATCTGGCCTTGTTAAACCCTGCTAAAGACATTTGTATACACAGATTAAGAGAAAAGATTAAAATAATAAAATTTAAAAAAAACAATCCATTTTGGAAGGATGTGTATAAATTTTAGATGGTTAGGTTAGGATTGTCTAATTAATAAAAATGCAGGAAGTAGAACTAGAAGTAAAAATGGTGGTGTTGTTTTTGAGAAAATGAAAATACTGAGAAAGATTAAACAGAGGCTGGCACAATGGATGTTTTCTACTATAGAGAAACATTCATAATTTACCAACACACTGATAGCAACACACTGGCAGTGATAGCTACACAGTGATTGCAACAGTGTCTGTGTTTGCAATACATTAACAGTGATAGCAACACATTGACAGCGGTAGCAACACACTGATAGCGGCACAGTATTGACGATTGCAATACACTAGCAGTGTTAGCAATACACAGCTGTATGCTGGCAGCAACACACTGACTGTAACACACTAACCAACTGGATGGCAAGGTGTAAACATCAAAGTAAATGACAAAGATTCCAGGGTAAGGAAAGGAAAAAATTTCTGAAAGATATGATTAAATTAAAAATATATATAGGTGACACAATGGAAGTTAATCCCTCATCAGACGGCCACGTCTCCCCCCCGCCAATCAAATGTATTTGCCTTCCATCTCCATCAAATTTACAAATGACCAATAAAAATAAGATCTTTTATAGCAAAGTTAGGGGATGTTTTGTGTCTACATTGGTGAGTGGGAGACAATATGGCACTGTGTCTACATTGGTGGCATCCACATGACATGTGGTGACATTGAAATATGACAGGATGGTGGTGCATGATGGAGGTTTTAGTGAATACTCTGTGAAATCCGTTTAAAATAAAAAGCAAAAGAAAAACAGAGATGCCAGATCCAGCAAGAATGTTACAATTGAAGGGAAATGACAGGGGGTCCCAGTGGAGGGGTGGGTGGGTGAGCTTTGTAAACTGTGGCTAAAGTGGTGAGGGTGGGTGCTGCAGTAAAGAGGAACAGTAACACTGATTAGATCCAGTCACAGCAGTAATTGAACAACAAAGAATATAGTAGAAAATTCCAGCTGATTGATAGGGTGTAGATAACGAGTTAGTCTTGGATTACCTCACAAACACCACAACTAGCTTCTCCCAGTAATAACGATTAAAACAAATAACAACAACAACAACAAAAATAGATTCATAATCTTTTTTTTCCCTTTTTTTTGGGTATTTCTTCTGTATTCTTAAACTCTACATGTGTCTGTGAATCTCCCAGAGTGAGGTGGGGGAGGGGGCAAAGGGGGGAGTCTATTGCATGTAGGAAGAATTCACCAAAATATAATTCTTCATACCTTTTCTCAACCTCAAAACAAACAAAAACAATACTGTTGTTGCTGTTGTTTCCAAATTGGTGAGAGCCAACGTTTAATTTATTCAGATCATTATAATTAACACTAATTATTGTATTTCACACAGCTAATAATCAAAGAGAGAAACTAAACATGATGTTTATAATCATTAGAGGATTGAGGAGGAGATATTTACCTATAGGCTTCTGTGTGTGCTATACAGGAGGAGGCAGTAAGAATGGGATGAAGATAGAGTGTGTGTATATATATGAATATATATATATATATATATATATGTTTATATATATATATATATATACACACACATATATGTATATATGTGTATACACACATAGATATATAGTGTATATATACATACATATACATATATAGCATATATACACATACATATATAGAGTGTATATAGTATACAGTATACACACACACACATATATATATATATATATATATATTATATAAGTATATACATACTGTATATATATATATATATATATTTATTATATAAGTATATACATACTATATATATATATATATATATATATATATATATATATATAGTATGTATATACTTATATAATAAATATATATATATATATACAGTATGTATATACTTATATAATATATATATATATATATACACATATACACACACACATATATATATGGATACATATTTATAGTATGTATATAATATATATATATGTATATATGTATAGATAGATATAGTGTCTGTGTGTGTGTATATATATATATATATATATATATATATATATATATATATATATATATAT
>NC_068986.1:81885198-81888543 GCF_001194135.2 Octopus bimaculoides | reverse complement strand
TATATATATATATATATATGTATAGATAGATATAGTGTATGTGTGTGTGTGTGTGTGTATGTATATATATATATATATATATATACATATATTCTACACACATACATATTTACTCACACACAACATCCACATCTATGCAAATACACACACATAAAAATACCTACAGTTTGTGTGTGCGTCTGCATGTATGTGCATGTATGTGGGTGTATGTGTGTACGTGTCTGTAAGAGAGATTGAGTAAGTGTGAATATAGAAATGATTTGAAGGAGAGTAAAAGGGTGAGTGATGTAGTGGCCTTAATTCACTATATTCAGCAGTGAGAGGAAATAAAGATAAAAGAAGTGGTGGAAGTTGTGTTATGGACCTTTTTGCCTTGGCAAATGAGCTCTCGTGTGGAGGTGGTGAGTAAATACTTTCTTTTCTAGCAGGATAGAGCAATGATGAAGGTAGGGAGCAGAAGGTGAAAACAGCTACCCGTCCCTGACAACCACCCCCACAATTCCATGGCTTTGAAGATCTGAGAAAATATTTAAAAGGTTGGTTCTTGCTTTTTTTTTTTTTAAATTTCATTTTGTTGTTTTGCTTTTTTTTTTAGTGCTGAAATCAACCTTTCTTGTTTAAATATATTGATAGATAAGAAGATAGATAGACAGGTAGGTAGACAGCTAGGTAGGTAGACAGCTAGGTAGGTAGACAGCTAGGTAGGTAGACAGCTAGGTAGGTAGACAGCTAGGTAGGTAGACAGCTAGGTAGGTAGAAACAAATATATTTTATTAGAAACTGAAGCTTCTATGTATTGAGTCCTTTCTTTTTTTTTGTTGTTATGTTTGTAAACACAAACAGTCACCAATCCATAGATAGACAGATAGAAAGAAAGAAAAAAAGAAAGAAGGAAAGAGAGAAAGAACGAAAGAGAGACAAGAGCAATTGTAAAGTAAAAGAGGATGAGAGAGAGAGAGAGAAGTAAGGGAGTTATTAAAAGTGAAGCACAATTTCGTTTGTGGCTCACATCGTTATTTGCTGGCAGACAGAAGCCAAAACTAGGGAGAGGGGGAGGTGTCTATAGGTTTATTTATTTACACAGACAGGGAGACAAAGCTGTTGTACTGGGAGATGTTTCGTTTAAGGATGTCCGAACAGGGGCCAAGCACACGCTCAAACCTGGCTCGGTCTAGTTTGACACACTTGAGAGGTCCGCGGGCGACCACAGTAGCAGCACGAGGTCGATCAAGTAGCAGAGCAATCTCTCCTGCAATTAATAAAGAAAATAGATATTATTTTCAACTTATTGGTGCCCCAGCATGGCCGCAATCAAATGACTGAAACAAGTAAAATAAAATAAAAAACGCATTCAGGGGTAGCCTTTCTAGAAAGACCTTTGAATATTAACAAGATACTCTAGAAAGATCTTTAAATATTAAGAAGATATTCTAGAAAGATCTTGAGATATTAAGAAGATACTCTAGAAAGATCTTTAAATCTTAAGAAGATTTTTAAATATTAAGAAAGATCTTTAAATATTAACAAGATACTCTAGAGGGATCTTTAATGTTAGTTTAAAATTCTTAACCCGCAGCCAGCAATTTCAGTGGGGAGGGGTTATGTTGATTACATCAACCTGTGTTCAACTGATACTTATTTTATTGACACTGAAGGGGTGAAAGACAAAGTCAATCTTGGTGGAATTTGAGCTCAGAATGTAAAGACACAAAATGCCGCTAAGCATTTTGCCTGGCATGCTAATGACCCTGGCAGCTTGCCACCTTAAAAGTTCTTTAGATATTAAGATATTGACAAAGGTTTGTACCTGCTGACCCTAGTCATACAAAGCATGTGAACTTGATTATAATAGTAGTAAAATACAAATTCCCAAGATATGATAACAATTTCAAAGGCATGGTATAATATTGTGACATCACAACTATTATTCCAGGGACATGACAAATCACAATTACTATTCCAGACATATGACAGCAATATTTACCAAAATAATCTGATGGACCCAGGCGTCCGACTTCAATAGGTTCTTCATTATCAGCACGTCTTTGTAGAACAGCAGCAGTTCCCTGTAGAAGATAGGAATATGTATAGTATTTAGAACAGTAAGCCACTGCACAAGATTATCTGTGTGTGTGTGTGTGTGTGTGTGTGTGTGTGTGTGTGTGTGTGTGTGTGTGTGTGTGTGTGTGTGTTTATGGTTTTAAAAAAAAAATGTGTTGTATACAAGTTGGCATTAAAAGTATGACGACAGAGACTGTTACACATGAGTGGTTTGAGAAGACATGACTACAAATGGTTTAAATACAGCTCACTACACTTCCAAATAATCATTAGCTCTTTGATGTCAGTTGCTATACAACACGTATCAAGGAAGTCAATCTTAAAGCTCACAAGTCAGAAGTTGAGCTTACATCACAAGTTGAGATCATTCCATTTTTTTTAGCACTAGCCTAAGCTGGGAAAATGAAGCTTGTCTTTAAAATAGATATCACAGTACTTTGATCTGTTCTTAAATGCTGATACCTTATCCAATATTGCCAATGAAATGGTGGTACTTCACCTTTTACCTCTTGATTCCCAAGTATATTTCAAGAGAGCTCTGATGTTCTACAGTTGCTGACAACAAGAAAGAGTTGATGTTTGCTACAGGTAATTTGTTGAAGAAATATTTGATGAGTCTGAAACAGCTAGATTGGTGGAGACAATAGAATAGTATTGCTTTTAAGGAACAGAGTCCTACATTTCAGCAACTGCATGTCAATCTTTTCAATCTTCATTTATTTGTACCATTTTTTGCTTTGTGACTTAATGACATGAAAATATTTTGCAACACTGGTTTATAGTATGTATGTGTGATCATATATATATATACACACACACACACAGACTTAGAGACAAACAAATATGCACGCACACATAAACATATGTTATACACATATACTTAATACAAATTCTGTGACCTAAGGTCACTGGTGATTGTGTTAGCAACAATTAGTCATAGGTGAGTTCAATAAGTTTATTTGTCATGGAAAGTGTGCAGAAATTGACAAATTCACTTGATGTGAAAAAAACTGAATCCTCAAAGAGTAAGGAAAGAGAAAAAGAAAATCACGTTAGCAACACATCTTTTTTTTCTCCTCTTTCACTCCCAGGCTAAGCTTGAGATTTTAGATTCTTCACATATCACAGCATATATATATATATATATATATATATGAGCTAACCACAGTTATTTTGTGTTCTTTGCTACATTGGTTTCTATTAACCCATTTATTCTATCAGAAGAATTTTTATTCATTAAGATAGAAGAAATACACATAATTATATATATATATATATATATAT
>NC_068986.1:81877425-81884998 GCF_001194135.2 Octopus bimaculoides | reverse complement strand
TTGGAGTCTCGTGCCGCCTCCTGGTCCACCAGTCCTCAGTCAAATCGTCCAGCCCATGCTAGCATGGAAAGCAGACGTTAAACGACGACGATGATGATGATGATGATGATATATATACACACACATATATATATATATATATATATATATATGAGTGGTGTGTGTGTATATGTGTGTGTGTGTGTGCCCACAATACGTTCAGTAAAGTGATGATAAAAATGGCATCCAGCCAGAAAGAAAACCACACCAAAAATGGAATATATGAGTGAAGAGACATGGCCTTCCAACCCATCAAGGACAGTAGTAACTCTGAAAGATATCTGACCATAACAACTTGTTCAAATATCATCAGTCTATGTTCACTCTCCATATTGGACACGTTGTCATGGTCAGTCTTTATTCAGATTTCTTTCCTTCAAGGCATGATGGAGGACACTGTTTCACTTGTATTTTCCATTTTTAGTTTGGTTTCAATGGCTGGATACTCTTCCTACCACCAAAGTGTAAAGTGTATGGTACTAATCTTGCTGAAATGGACTCAGCTGTAGAGTTGACTGTTAATAAATATATCCACTCTATCCAACCTATGTATTGAGTAGTTGCAAGTAGTCATTTAGATCTGCCTGGTCTCATATTCATATATACATACAGAGGTGTGTGTGTGAGTGTGTGTGTGTGTATATAAATACAGTGTACATTTAAATACATAAGAAATGGCCATAATAGGACATCTAACTCGCTAGAAAGAATAGTTAAAATCCAAACTACGCTAGACCACTGGTAGCAAAAAATTTCTAAGTAATTTTTTTGCTACCCTGAAATTTATTAATATATACATCCCTCATACACGTAATTACATATATTGTGAAGATAAGACTGCTGGATTTTAATCCCTTTTTTATCAATGACTTTTCATTTTTCTCTATTAGTTTTTTATTAATAAAAAAAAAGCTGTTTCTTATGTGCGCACATACACACATACACGCATGCGCGCATGCACACACACGCACACACTTAAAAATCAGTAAGCTATGAGTTTATATATTTTAATGTAACATCAAAAATAGGTACTTACTTCTGTGATAATGAAGAAATCCTCTCCTGGTTCTCCTTGTTGGACAATCTGCTGACCATCATCAAACTGGACTGGTTCTAAAGCATCAGCAATACTTAATCTCTCCCATTTATCCAAATTATCTGTGGAAGTGTCAAAAAGATTATAAAATTGTAGTGTCATAGAGTACAAAAAATGCTATATAGAGTGCAGAGTACCAAGACATAAGTTATGGAATAGCACAATATAACTGAGGTGTAATAAGATATAATTACTATGGTATAGATAATTTGTTAACGAGATCTGAATTATCAATCAATGCTGCACAGATGACAAATTAATCACAGTGATGAGAGTGTGAAATATGGATTAATAGTTAAACTGATGCAGATATGAAGTAATTTATTGGATAAGATATCAAACCAGATGCCAAGTAGTGAAGAGTTCAATATCTGCTAGAATGTTTATACCTGTCAGGATAATTATATTTGCCTCAGTTTATCTAATTACAGAACAGGTCTTACACACTTATAATATATTTATTTAGGACAGATTTGTATCCTATTGAGAAGTATATTTCTCTCCTCTGCATAATACTGCCAAATCCTCTGCTTTGTGAATGAATTAGCTATGTATTACAGATAGGAGTAAATTCTAGCAATATTCACAGTTTATCACAAACTATAACTATTTTAACTACATGTTACAATACTAATATCATAATACTCACCTATTATAAATATCACCCACTACAAATATATTATCTGTACATTACAATGCTACTATAACATTTTCTCATCAAAAATATATTAACTATAAATTAGTACATCACTAATATCATAGTCATTATTACAATACAAATAACAAAGTCACCCACTAAAAATACATTATCATCATCGTTGGTTTAACGTCCACTTTTTCATGTTCACAAGGGTTAGATGGAATTTGGTGAGGTAGATTTTTCTATTGCTGGATGCCTTTCCTGTTGCCAAGCTTCACCTATTCCCAAGTAGTGATATTTTCCCCATGACCAGACATGTTTTCATGGAAGTTTGGTAACAAAGGACACCACTTGAGTGATAGTGACATTCATCATATGATGTAAGGCAAAGAGACAGTAACATGTACACACACACACACACACACACACAATGTATATGCAGTAGGTCTCTGTCAGTTTCTATCTACCAAATCCATTCACAAGATTTGGTTGGCCTGAGGCTATAGTAGAAGACACTTGCCCAGGATGTCACACAGTGGGACTGAATCCAGTGCCATAGGGTTGGGAAACAAACTTCTTACTACACAGTTATACCTGCGCCATAAGTTATAAATTACTACCACATAAACATCATAAAACTTACCCATATTTACTAGCAGTAATACCTGTCATTGATCAGGTAATTACTTTTACTGTTTCTCAGGCCAAGAAACTAGAAAAATGGGTATATCATATAGAAGACTAGCTTTACGGAATCCAGTTGACTGCAATGGCACTGAAAAGGCTGCATGTCAAGTTGAACATCCATTTGTCACAGTTCCTTTTGGCATTTGAATAGGCGGTATGACAAAGGAGAATTAAAAGATTCAGTCTGAACGTGAATGAAGCTAGAAGAATAGCTATATCATATAGAAGAATAGCTTTACGGAATCCAGGTGACTGTGTGATGGCACTGAGAAGGCCACAGGTGAAGTGGAAGACCCATTTGTTATGGTTTCTTTTGACATTTGAATAGGCCGTATGCCCAAGGAGAATTGAAAGATTCAGTTTCGAACCTGAACCAGGGTGAGACTATGACTACAGATTCAGATTTATTCACCCTGTATGTGTATATTATATAAGAGAAAAACACGTAATAACTGAAGTAAAAAAAAGATGGACCTCATATACAAACTTCTGTTTGTTCTTCAAGTTGCGATCCAGCAACTTTTAGTGTTTGGCCCTGAGTTTTATTAATGCTCATGACAAAAGAAAGTGGGATAGGAAACTGTAACGGCTTAAATTAGAATGGGACATTTGACGGTATAACTGGTATGCGAGGAACGAAGACAGTGTCACCTTTACCACAACAAGTGAGAATATTTGCCTCAATGCAGTTTCTCATAGCTGTGTTCACAATGAGTGTTCTACCATTGCATAGTTTTTGTTGAGACAAGTTAAGCAATAGCGTAATAGGATATATAGAAAAAGCATAATAGCTTCCCTTGAACCACTTACTTTCATTTTGGTGGACAAACAAATGGACAGAATCTCTCCTTTATATATATATATATAGATATATTACCACAACACAAATATCATAGTCACCCACCATAAATATATTAATTATATATTTTTACAACATTAATATCACTCAACATAGGTTAACTGTATTGTAGAACATTAAAAATATATTACTCACCCAGTATGGACACTTTGCAAAGAAACTCATCATACATTTTCCTTTTCCTTATAGTGCTGCCCTGTAAATAGAATTAAATTATTTACATCCTGTCATATCCACTAAAACAATGTAACAAAGATTAAGGTAAATAGATACATCTGACCTGATGTTAGTAAAGAAAGCCACAGACACATGCAGCTTGAAATTATCAACAAAAATAACTCATGTAGCCTAAAGTCAACATGGTAGGCCACATGTAACTAGAATTTATCAACATGTGGGGTACATACTGGTAAACTGAAATAGCATTAAAATATTAGTTATTTCAGTTACTGAAATAGTAGACACAAGAAGAGTCTGCCAAAGGTTGACCCAATTGAGGGACCAGCCACCCAAATTGACAGTACCCTGGTAGATAAAGCAATTAAGGATATGAAGATAGGGAAAGCACCTGGCTCATCAGGAATCACCAGTGAGATGTTTAAAATATTGGGTGGTATGGGTTATGGTCTTGTCACCCACATCGTAAATTACCAGCAGTAATTTAACATGGTGGGCATAACCTGAAGTTGTCAACATGTTGGACACATGTTGCTTATAGTTACCAACAAGAATGCATGCGGCATGAAATTATCAACAGATCTTGAACATTTGATTTGATATAGAGAAAGGGAGGGGTTAAGAAATGGTGAGAGAAATTGCATACATTGTTGTATATGTGCATAGATATAACAGACTCATCTCTTTCCTTCTACACACACACACACACACACGCGTGCATGTAGCCTACATTATATGGTTTTAAATGCATTATAACTAGTAAGGTGGTGTATAGGTAGAACTGTTACCACGTTGAACAAAATGCTTATCAGCATTTCTCCTAGTTGTTTATGTTTTGAATTCAAATGCGGTTAAAATCAACTTTATTTTTCATCCTTTTGAAATTGATGTTATCAACTTTTTCCCTCTCCTAAAAACTGCTGGCCCTGTTCCAACATTTGAAACCATCATAACTAGAAACTTACTGTCATGATGTTACTTTATTGTTTCAAGCAGATCTCTGATCCACAAGAATTGTGGTACATACATAGTCGTCAATGAAACAATCAGATCTATTACTTGTGATATTCTATACCTCAATGGAAAAGCACTCCAAAATGTAATGATTTATTATACAGGGTGTAGTGCCAAAATTTTATAGAGTCTTTTCTTCCAGTGCCCAGGCTGTTTTTGTACATCTATAGTGTCTTAGTTACTGTACATATCAGCAAGATTGGTATTGTACATGCCAGCAGAGCTTTAAACCAATGAAGCTGCTGCCATTTCTATGTTTGAAGATTTTTAATGTTTGTCTCGGGAGACTGGGGAACAATAATGATTTTAAGATGGTATTATCATTATGTTTGGGATGTTGTGAATCCAGAGATAGTTGTATATGTAGTGTAAGGGCTAGTCCTGTTGTTTAACCCCAGGTCAGTCTTGATTGAGAAGATCTGGAATCAAACGCATTCCAGTCATGATACTCTTGTGTTTTCCTTAAACATTGGAACTACATTATTCTTTTTTTATGTTGTAGAGGATATTTGGCTACTATTTCTAGTGATTGCATAAAGTTTCACTATGAGGACTGAAGTTTATGATGGCATCAACCTACATCCCTCAAATCCTGGTTGTCTTTCATTTTCAATATTTCTGCTTCACTGCATCAATGGTCAGCAGGTATGAGATGGGCACTAAATGTATGCACAATGGGCCTCTCCATTTTAAAGATAAAAACAGTGTATGCACGTATGTGTTGAATACTTGTGTATTTGTATGTTATATGTTGTTGAACATATGGACGTATTGCTACTTTTGAGGATATGCATAAGTTTGTAAATATATGTTGTTGAATATATGCATGTTTTAAAGCCAAAAACCACACAATAATGTCGCAACTTACCATAAGAATACGACGGTAACTGTCCCTGTCAATACCCCAAAGCTTGACATCGTTTTTAGCCTGAAAAAGAGAGAAAACATATTTAATATCAACAGATTATTGGGAAATACAGTATTCTTGCACCACTATTGATGAAGAAGACATGTGGAAAAGACTGGAAAGGCACAATTGAGGCAATACATACACAGATGACATTTGAAAATAAGGACCAACACATTAGAAACACTCTATACATATTTGATACAGATTTACCATTCAATATTTAACACTTTTGTATTTATGATTCATTGATTTTGCTGTGGTTCTTTCTTCATTTCAAGAAGCAGACATATTCATAATTTCACTTTATATATCCACTCTAGTTTATATATTCATTCGACACACACACACACACTCTCTCTCATGACAGCCTGACTTGTTTCATTTTTGGTCATTCTGAAACAACCTACCTCTCCAACAAAACCTGAATTCACTTGTCCTGGTCCTAGTGGGGTAATACCATTCCACACCTCATTTTTAAACCTATCTAATTTGATTTTCTGAAGTCTGTCTTAAGCCAAATCTTTTGTCTCATCTCAATATTGTGACTGCTATTTCTTAATGCTTTACCAATTCATAAAACTGTAATTGTATTTTATTGATTAATAATAAATCCATTATTCCTCCAGTTACCTTATTTATGAAGAACACAAAGAAGTATAATCTGTACCAAAGAGATATAGTGTGGCTGAGACCAAAATATATAAATTATGATGGACGAAAAAATCCTCTGGACATTGAAATACAGACATATTTATTAAAAGGAGGTAGGTATAATACGGAATATAAGAGGTGTATTTTGGTTTAGCTTGTTTTATATGGTGGGGCATAAATGAGAATAGTCCAGAATAAATGCTAGGGTATAGACCAGATTAGCCCACTTAAATCCCTGATATATTTTGGCAAGAGGTTAATGTGGGCTAATCTGGGTTAACTGGCTGGAATCCACTTCACTATATTCTGTAACAACCACATCTAGCTGTCCATCTATCCTACCCAGATGTCTAGACAGGAGTGGTTACATGTTGCTACACTATGTTACTGTATAAATTAATAATTCATTACTAAAGATTTTCACCATTTATAATATTCCCTCATTAAAAATACCATACAATATGTTATTTTAGGTGTTACATTAATAAATAATAACTGCTGGCTGTTCAGCTATCTTTTGTGTATGGTTGGTATGTTACTGAAATGGTTAAGAGCTGTGGATCACTAAATTATGTAATCAATGCAATCAAATGAATAATTTCTTTGTAGACATATTCCTGCACTTGGTTTACATGCAAGCTTTCACATGAAGTGACAGCAGAGAAATATTTCTTTCCATCTTCCGGAAGACATGCTCCACAATTCCGGTTTTGACAACATTTCAATAACAACTGCATCAAATCTAGTTGCAATAATTCCATCAGCTGAACCATTCTTCTTCTTCTAAAGTTTGCAGTCAGTGGTAGTGGTGGTGGAGAAGCATGAACAAAGGAATGCTCCTGGGTGTCAGTCACAAACTGATGACAGACTATAGAATAAGTTGGTGTTAGGTTGTAAGGTGTGGGGTGAAGATAGTCTTATTGTTTGCTGGATCATTACAGACTATACAAGACAGACAGACAGAGGCCAGTCTTAACAGACATGCTGTGTGTTTTACTTATTTCAAGCACAGTGTTATGATAACAATAGACTCTCATTTCTTATATAATTAAATCCACCTTTTACTCCTCCTCCTCCTCCATCTCAACAACAACAACAACCTCAATCTTCACATCTTTACTTCTATGACCACAATTAAATGACTGTAGGTTATCTGTATCTACCTACACATAACACATATAGACATAGCCGAGTGGTTAACAGGTTCATTTCACAACCACATCACTCCATAGACAATCCAAGAGCATGACATCTCCCTCAGGTTAATATCTACTATTATAGCTACACTTTGACCAATATATTGTGAATGGAATTTGGTTGATGGTGCCTCTGTATATGTGTGTGTGTGTGTGTGTGTGTGTGTGTGTGTGTGTGTGTGTGCATTATTGTTTTTTTTAATGTTGAGTTATAATAAAATCAGTTTAACATTTAATTGAAGGATTACTGAATACTTTTCGTAGAGTACATATACATTTTGCTTTTACAAGAATAGTAGTGATT
>NC_068986.1:81860966-81876739 GCF_001194135.2 Octopus bimaculoides | reverse complement strand
CTCTAGTCAAACAAATCAACCCCAGGACATTCTTTGTAAGCCTAGTACTTATTCTATCAGTCTCTTTTGCTGAACTGCTAAGCTACAGGGATGTAAACACACCAACATTGGTTGTCAAATAATGGGGGGGGGGCAAACACAGACACACGACTACTTTCAATTTCCGGTCTACCAAATCCTCTTACAAGGCTTTGGTTGGCCCGAGGCTATAGTAGAAGGCACTTACCCAAGATACCAAGCAGTGGGACTGAACCTGGAACCATGTGGTTGGGAAGCAAGCTTCTTACCACACAGCCACACCCTGTACCTATATATACATTTCCTTATTTGTATATTTCACACAGCACCTCCAGTAAAAACAACAATAGAATATGATATAGAGTAAAAAAGATAACATAGCTACTTAATAATAAAATAGAGATTGATACAATAAGATGATCTGGTGGTAATAGGATTGGGGATTTGGCAACTGGGGACAATCTAGTGGCTGTAGAGTGATCTTTAAATAATAAAAACTACAAATGGATTTCAGCTCTAAAACCTGCTGCATGGACTTAAAACACAAAAATCAAACACATCCAAACACATATATCAATGTAAACCAAATGATTAAATGATGGTTAGGTGCTGCTGATAACATTTGAGATCATTTCTATTTCACTGTCTGTCAACAGAATGTCATAAGACATTAAAGAGCCTCTAAGAGTTAATTTAAAAACAGTAGCTAAATCTCCTTAAATCACACTAACTTAGAAAGACAAAAATAGGGATATATTATGTCAAAAATGACTAGACACTAAATACACAGCCCACCACCTGATATCCAGAAGGGGCTTTGGTTATTTTAAGGTCTCTTACAGAGAAATGTTATTTACTATTTATACAATAATGATCTTCATTAATGTAAGATTATGTATATACACATTTTACCACTAAAGCCAGTATTTGGTATGACAATGCTACAGAGATTAGAAATCAGATTGTTGTTTCAAGAAGCAGGAACAGAACAATGAGATTATCTGTGAAATTCTTTGTTATTTCAGCACAAAAATCAGATTATCTGTGGAATTTTTTGTTTCAGCTCTATGTTGTGTGAAGCTTAAATTGTATAGTTATAGACACACAAACATACAAATTTGCATGTATGTACAAGTTCATCACAGTAAACACAAAAACTTGTATACAGATGCAAAAGTACACTTATACACACACAGTATTCAATAGACACAAACAAACACATGCTTCAAAACAAAACATAACAACCATATCAATCTATGTTTACACAAATTCCCTCTCTATGCTAATACATGTGTGTAACTGTATATACAATATTATAGAGATACACATACATGCACACACTGCCACTACTACAGGAAGCAATTTTGATGTTAATTCAGTAAACAAACTATATGTGAAGTTATCTTTCTTGGCATCAAAGTAAACTGAATTTTGTTGAAAGAGCTTAGTGGATTGGAGACAGATTTTTCTAAAATAAATCCTATTACCATAGAGAGATTTAATTCTAAGCACCTCCTAAGTAATTTTGTGATAATTATTGTTCAGTGAAGTGTTATCTTAACCAACCTTAGTAAGAAACCCAATTACTATGCTATTTATCTGTGTGTGTGCGCGCACACGCACATATATGTAAAGTACATCTGCATACACATAAGAAGGGCACTCCAGTACTCCAGAATTGCATGTAGATGTTAAAATTGTGTGAGGCAAATATACTGGAAAATAGTTTTTGCCGAATGATTACATATCAAATTATTTACTCACCGTTACACATGTTTCGTTTGTTAATAGGAGTTACAACACTGTACATGCAAATTGTACAAGAAATGGAATGTGTAATGGTGAATAAATAATACCAAGAACTTTTTGCACCATCCAGAACCCAGCAATAAAATTCTTCAAACTTGTTGTTCTTGATACTGTAAAGAGGTCTAGAACTAACATTATCTGCAACTACTGAACTTATAGGCATCCATTCAGACAAACATTTAGAACATCATCTCAAGGGTCCTTGAGATTTGAGCCCTTTTTTCCAGTTAAGCAGTTTAGTACTAGAAATTAACCAGAGCTCTCATGGCACTCGTAGAGAATACAACTTGGCTCTTGCCAGGCAAATGAAGGACAAAGCTTCAACAAGATTCAGTAGTTTCACATCTTCTAGATGATTAATGGCCAAACAAACACAGTTAAGTCAATCCCAATGTCCTAGTCTCTCTACAAGTGAAGATTGGTAATTTATGTATGTATTTATGTTCAGCCTTCCCTTAAATAATCATCATCATCATCATCATCATCATTGATTAACGTCCGCTTTCCATACTGGCATGGGTTGGACAAAGCCAGGGAGATGCACCAGGCTCCAGTCTGATTTGGCAAGGTTTCTATGGCTGGATGCCCTTCTTAACACCAACCAATCCAAGAGTGTAGTGGGTGCTTTTTACGTGTCACTGACAGGTGCCATTGATGTGACACTGGCATCAGCCACAACTATGATCTCACTTAGCTTGAGATCATATATACAAGCATGGTCTCAGACACCTACCACTGCTTTTGTGAGGCCCAACGTTTGAACAGTGCTTTTCATGTATCAGTCAAACAGCACTGGCATCAGCCATGACTATGATTTTACTTAACTTGACAGGTCTTCTCAAACACAGCATATCACCCAATGTTTGAAGGGTGTTTTTTATGTGCCAGTTACACAACACTGGCATTGGCCATGACTACAATCTCACTTGCTGGTATCGGCCATGACTACGATTTCACATTAAATGTTCAAACGTTTTGCTTCTATTTGTAATATATGCAGCCAGCCTAATCTCACGTCATAATTAATACAACAATTACACTGGCTATAACAACAGCAATCCAATTAGTGTTTGAGGTTTTCAACCTCATCAATACACCTTGAAATATCAAGCAAACTTTTTTGAAGAATTGAAAACAGAATCTCTGAGCTACTCAATAATGATTTCAAAAACCACTAACAAAAATTTCAACTGAAAATCTTCTAAGATTGCAATGAATCCCCATGCCTGTTCTAATTCTGAAGCACTCCAACCCTCTGGGTTTTTTAATATTGTTGAAGATACCTCAGAAAACAGTTATTATGTTGGACAAAATAGATACTTGTCAAGATGAATAAACCTAGTGTGTTTCAGATAACTTTGGAAATCACCTTCCAACAATTTCATACAGTAGGGCTATTCAAGCCATTAATTTTGAGAAAAAAGTTGAAATTCTCTTTCATATTTGGAAGAAAATTTGACATTCATGAATATTTGAAGCTGACTGAGAGAGTACCAAATTAATTGAATGTGCATAACAATGTACAAACATGATATTCACACCAAAAATCTCCTTTATTCTTTATTGCATTCCATTCAAAATGTCCAGTCATCATGTTCCCTCCATAATAAGTTTGTGCAATGAGTTTTTGGCCACAGTTAAATTCATTAATAAACTGTCAAACTTTTGCCAATGATGCAGCTTTTCTCTCTTTACTGACATCAATGTATTCCAAAAGCTTTTCTTGAGGCTTTTCATTCTCATCAAGAAATTGCAAAATGTGTAATAATTCAGATTTCATTCAAAGGTCTGTAGTCTTATCAAACATAACAGCAACAAATACTGTTTTAATGATCATTCCTTAATTTCACCTTCAATTGTAGTAGCTATACAGTTATCTCATTTAGAATATCACTTGAAAGTCCAGAACATGTGCAGTTGGCATTTTTCTTAATGAAATCTAAATGTGATCTTAAACAGTCATTGTATTCTGCTACTGCTTCACATTTAGCCAGAAAATTATCTTTATTGCTTGATTCTTCTGTTTCATCGAATCCTCTAAAAGGTAATTCTTGACAGGCCAAAACTTCAATACAATGAATTAACCTTTTCCAATATATCATGATTTTTCTTCAATGATCTATCATGGAACAGAATCGAAGCAGCTTTCCGGTGATTGATCACTGTATTAATTCATTGGTTTTCAGAGTAATTACAGAATTCAGATGGTTTTGAGAATTTTGTGTCTTGTCAAAGCTGTAATCAAATTGTGCAAATTGCAGTAGCCATCCCATCATCTACTCATACTATTCATAATATTTGGAATCAAAATAATGGTGACATTCTATACTGCTCATTTTGGTTCAAGTTTGGGCTTCTTTTTTCTGAGATTAATAATATTCATCTTTTCTTCAAAGCTTCTTGTTGCAAAATCTCAGGAAAGTAGAAAGGCAACTGAGCTAATTGACTCTTTTGCTATACTGTGGGTGAATGAAAGCACGAAAATGTTTTTTAAATGAATCAAAGCTTTATTCTAACAAAAGATTTTGGTGTTACTTTACTTTGTTACATGATCTTTTTTTTTTTAATATTTTTTAATATTTAAGATTAAATTTTAGAGCATTGGTATGGATAAATAAATGAAAACTTTACTTTTTAATCGCAAGAAATAAACTTTAAGTGAGTAGTAATGAAGAAGAAAATTCAGGTCTTGAGAAGGGATCAAGAATATGCTCCAAGGATAAAAACTTCTTAAAAAGCTGTAGTTACTCTTCAGTACTGAATAACCATACAAAATAAACCAGAATCAGCAATAAAACAAAGATGCAAATTGACTAAACAGCCATTTTTCGTCTAAATCTGTCAGACTATGAGGACAGCTTTAAGCCCTTTGAATAGGCAAGTCTTTAATCTCAGCTGCACAGGGCAGTAAAAACATCAGTACTTCAAGAGAAAATATGTTGAGAGTGTTTGCTGGCTGCAGCTGGAAGACAAGCAGAAAAAATTCTGCTATTCTCTGCTTTTTTCTTCTTGATATCTCACTCTTTTGCTTTGTCTCACTTTTACATGTTTCCTTCTCAAAGAAAACAACAGTGCTCGGTCCAGGAATTAGACCTACATTCTTCTAATCATGAGCCCAATACTCTAATGTACACACACACACATGCTTTGTGAGTGAATTTGGTAGTTGGAAGCTAAAAGAAGTTTCTCACATGTGTGTGTGTGTGAGAGAGAGAGAGAGAGAGAGAGAGAGAGAGAGAGAGAGAGAGAGAGAGAGAGAGAGAGAGAGAGAGAGAGTCCTTGCCTTGACATCACATGACAGATGTAAATGAGTATCACCATCATATAGACAGTGTCCTTCATTCCACACTTCTGTAAAAAGCATGTCTGGCCATGGGGAAATATTATCATGCTTGGAAACAGGTGAGTGTTGATGACTAGAAAAGTATCAATGACAAAAACTAAAAGAATTAAAGACAAGAAGCAGGGCATTTTGTTATCCTGAGAAGCTTGCTTCCTAACCATGTTTCAGTCCCACTGTACACCATCTTGAGCAAGTGCTTTCTACTATAACCTTGGGCCAACCAACGCCTTGTGAGTGGATTTGGTAGATAGAAACTGAAAGAAGTCCATCATGTGTGTGTATGTATCCTTGTCTATACATCCTATGAAGGTTGTAAATGAGCATCAACATCATGCAAGCAAGGTTGTTTGTTTCCAGTTTACCATGAAAACATGTCTAGCTTAGGGAAAATATTTAAGTTAAGGACATTTGGCCATAAAAACTTGACCTCAACAAATTCCATTTGCCCCATGCAAACATGGAAAAGTGGACATTAAATGACAATGATGATGAAGACTAACATACAATCAGAGGCATTGATGAATTTAGTAAATCAACGTCATTGTGCACCAGATTTATAAACAGAACTATCCAAACTTATATTATTCACTGAAATATCAGTTTCTGTTAGAATACATTCTAGTAGAATATATTTATTATTGTTGCTTGCTGTTTATTAAAAGTAACTGTTTGCATTAAGTGTAGCTACTATACTTATAGGCATCCATTCACATTTATTCTACTTTGCAGCATGCTTGGCACCAATTTTTACTGATATATTTTCTTTGTTGGCCTCTATCAGCATTCACTTATCCCCAGAGTATTTCATTTCATCATGCAGTAAATTTAATATATTTTCCTTTCAAGGTCAATATAATGTTACTACATATGATTCCGTTCTTCATTAAGTATATATTGTATTTACATGCACAAAATCATATATTTTCCCTTCAAAAATACATTTACCAGATACATGATAAACATACGGAAATTGCTTTTTCCCCACTCAACAAAATATCTTTATTAACACAAGTATTTGATGTTAAGGCACATCTTCTATGTTGGAAAATACAGTATTTGTTCATTCATTTTTACATCTGTTTTTCCATGTTAACATGGGTTAGATGAAATATATTACTGAGGCATTATTTTACAACTGAATGCAATTCTTATTACTTAAAACCACTTTACCTGCTTTTCAAGTACAGGAGATTTTGTTTCATTTGCTTTTGGAAGTGCAAAGCTACAAGACAATTTGCTAACAGAGAAATGTCAAGAAACATTACTCTCTATAGCATTTTCATGTGATGTGTAGAATGTAAGCTTTTCATGCATGCATGCACGCACATATGCACACACACAAAACATAACTTATGGTTATCTATTGAATTCAATGTTGACCAAACCACCTTCTTCCTTTGTAAATCTTTCAATGACTAATTTTTAAAGAGCAACACCAGATGATGCAGCTACAAAGGAGTTCAGGGAATCATTACTGTTACAGGCATGATATGGACAGGCAGGCGTGATATCTTGAGAACTATGGTGACCATCCAAGGTCCATGATCCACATTGCAGGAAATTGTATCTGTGCAATGAAGTCTTATAATAGTGTCAAGGTGTGCATTTCATATATCACTATCTACAATATGAAATCAATAGATCCAATGGAAATCCAAGAGAAATGGTGCCTCCTCTGAGTTGCAAGAGGCTGCCAGAAATTCAATCTGTTGGAAATTACCTTAAAACTAACTACCACAGTTTATTTTCTCTCAAGAAGCACACATCTGTAGATAACCGAGTGTTGTTTTTATAACAGAGGAAGTGTAGAGACACTACACACACACAGATGCCTGACTGAATGTCCTGTTGTAAAGAAGACACCAAATTCACCATGATACAGCTGAATAACCTGTTTGTTGGAAAAGTGTGGAGGAGTCTGAACACACTGTTGGTAAATGTGCTATGCCATGGCTGTCTCTCAGTGAAGAGCAAGAGATGTTGACAGAAATCTGGATGCACCACAGACATATTTATCACAACAAATATATAACATCATTATTATTATTATTATTACACACACAATTACAACCTATGGCTCTTTGAAGAGTGGAGAATGGAAAAGTTCACTAAAATGGGGAGTCATGTTGTCTAGAATAGTAGACATTTAGTAAGTTTAGTAGATAACAGAGAATATGATAATGACTGTTTAATTTTCCATAGTCCTACATCTCAGTTAGTTATTAACTTCTTTCAAAGATAAATGGAGCAGTAAGGACAACCATCACCTTCGTTCTACCTCATTACAGCTGAAATTGTGAACAAATAAGTATGCAAGCCACTCAAATGTCTATGATGGTTAATCAAGTGTATTCAGACATGAAGTTATATCTAGCTAGACTACTGACTACCAAGTGGCTTAATTCAACTGTGAAATGAAATGGAATTAATCACTTAGACACCAGTAGCTGAATGAAAGCTAAATAGTGGTCACTTTAAAGACAGAATGCTTTCTCAACTTAAATGATTTCCATGAAAAATTCTTGATTGCCTGAAAAGATTTTTTTATAGATTTGGGATTGAAAGGAAAGAAAATGGATTAATTAGAAGAGACAAAGTAACTAGGTTAGGACTGTTTAGTAGGTTTAGTAGAATATGTATAAGTGAGTGTGTATAGCCATATACAGTTAAGAACATTACATTGCAATCACAAGATCCCTGGATCAATCCCACCATGGGGCACTTGGAGCAAGTGTCTTCCCTTGTAGCTTCAGGTTTATTAAAGTCTTCAGAGTGTAATTTGGTAGATAGGAAGTGTGCAGAAACACATTGCATATATGTACACATATGTGTGTGTGTGTGTGTGTGTGTGTGCGTGTGTGTGTGTGTGTGTGTGGTGCGTGCGCACATAAGCATTTGTCCATGAGTGTGTGTGACTATGTTGGCTTCCAGCTTTACTGGTGTAAACCAGTGTTGAATTGTGTCCCTTTATATCAAATGTGCGACTTAGAAATTCAATAGAGATCAATAACGTAATTAAACATTGGAACTGATATGCTCAACTTGAAGACAGTGCTCCAGTTACAGTCCAATGGTTGAAATCAGCAAAAATGAGTGACTATCATTCTCATCGTTGTTATTTAATATCTGCTGGAATGGATTGGATGATTCAACAAGTTTGAGAACCATGTCATGCTTCAGTGTCACTTTCAGTATGGTCTCTATGGTTGGCTATCCTTCCAAATGCCAGTCATTTTACAGAACTTTGTTGTGAGTGAAGGGTGAATGAATGAGCACTGTTCAAGATATGCGAACAGTGTGCTCTGCTGTTTTGCCCCAAGTCAGCCCTAAATAAGCAGGCCTTTGGTCAAAAGAATTCCAGCCATGACCACCTCATCTTTCTCTCAATTATTGCCTATCTATGATTACATTATGCCTGTCTATGATTATATTATGATTTAAAGAAAAGTAGGTTGTTATTACAAGCAGAGTAGGTGACCATTTAGAGGTACATTCTTTGGCCTATATGCTATCTAGGGTAGACTGATATCTTACATAGGGTTGGCAGCTTTGTGGAACAATAGTAGTTAGAGTCTCTGAAAAGGACACCAGATGTCTGATTCAAATTTTATCACACCACTTAAATCACCATGAGGAATCAGTATGGTTTTTAGGTGTGTATTATTGGTAAATGATATTGTGGTATTATGAAAGCATTATTTCACATATGTAACTCCAGTGTGGAAAGAATACATTTTCATGGTCCACTTTACAGAACATTTTCAAGGATTATCAATCTGTAATTGAGACAAACATATTTGACATAAACAGGTTGTACATCACTACACTACTTGCAATGTATTACTGAAGTGCACTGTACTACACAGCAGAAGACTGCAGTAGCATGAAGTACACTGGTGTAAGTACAACTGAAGTACATTGTACTTCATTTATACATTACAGTAGAAGATTGCATTACATTTTTATATAAAACAGATGACAGCCAGCAACTTACCTTAACAGTTGCTGCTCTAGGTATGCCATAAATAAGGGCCAGTTCTCCAAAACTTCCGCCTTCACCAATGGTGGTTACATGTTCATTGTTTACATAAACCTGTAAATAAAATAAGATAGAACATATAGTAAGCAATACATTGGTAAGCTGTAGTAAACATATAATAAACAATACATTGGTGAGACAGATTGTAGAAAACAAATACACTGGTGAGGCAGACTGTAGTAAACATAAACAATACATTGGTGAGACAGATAGCAGTAAACATATAGAAAACAATACATTGGTGAGGTAAATTTTTGTAAACATACAGTAAACAATATATTAGAGAGACAATAGTAAACGTAGTAAACAATATACTGAACATAGTAAACAATATACTGGAGTGAGAGACTGAATTTACAAGCACTTAGTACAGTAATGTTTACATTATTAAACTGATGCTTTTAACAGAAGTTTCTTCCATAAAATTCTTAAGATTTTCTTTTATAAATTTAAAACTGATGATTTAGTATAACAGAATAAGAGATAGATTGGTCTCAAATGAGTTAATCATGAATTCTAATTATTTATTGATGTTTTGTATCTCAATAATGGAAGACAAACTATAGAATTATTGGATCAATAAAGAGGTACAATAGTTTCAATTTGGTCAGCTTTCTTATGTATCTCATTTGATTAATTTTACTAATCTACACACACACAAACAAAATCTTATCAGGTTTCGTTTCCTACACATGTACATTCTTTCTTCTCTTCCTTTCCCCTATGATATTTATTTCCTTCTCTTCTACTCATATTTCTTGCTTCCTTGACCTTGTTTATCCAACCCTTTCTCCTGCTCAATCCTTCACCTATTTTTCCACTGAGTATTTGTATTTCTCACCCCCACCCCCATGCTTCTCTAGGTTTTTTTTTCTGACAAAGGACTAATGTTTGAAATGTTAAGACACTTTCTATTTTCCATTAAAGCATTAAGCTAATATTTTATTTGCCAAACTTGGTTCTAATTGTGTTGTCCTTTTAAAAGTTCATGGTATTTAAAATATATATATATATATGACAGGGAGAGAGGGGTATAGGTGTGTGGATAAGGAGTTCATTTTATTCTCATATGGTCTTCAGTTCCATCTCATTCTGCAGCATCTTGGGCAAGTGTCTTCTACTGTTGCCTCAGGTCAACCAATGCCTTGTGAATGGATTGAATTCCATAGATGGAAACTGTATGGATGCCTGTTGTGTGTGTATGTGTGTGTGTTTGTGTTTGTCTCACCCATCACTTGCCAATAGGTGTTGATTAGTTTACATCTCTGTACCTTAGTGATTAAGCCAAGAAGACAGATCAAGTACCAGACTTAAAAAATAAGTACTGGATATATATATATATATATGTATGTATGTATGTATGTATATAAATACAGGTTCACATAAACACATGTATGTGCAAGTATGCGTATATTTTATGAGCAAATTGTATGTATTTCTGCAATGGTGGTGGACATACAGAAATCTAGTTGCAACTATGTAGCACTTAATAGGAAACCCACTCCAACTGTAGTCTTAAATTGATTAGTCTATCTGATGGAATATTTTACACAATAACCTAGAAAAGTTGATCTTTTCAAACGTTTATGGATTAAATAAATGACTGACATAGAAATTGCCATAAATTTCCATCAATAAATAACATTGATTACATTGATTGGCACAAGGTTACACATATACATATGGATAATGTAAAGGTTCACTATGTAGTGGTGAAATAGAATTAAACATACAAACACATTATGTGTGTGAGTGTGTGTGTGTGTGTGTGTGCATGGATAGATAAGTATGCATAGTATAGCTGAATGGTTAAGAAATTCACTTTGCAATCACAGGTTTCTAAGTTCAATCTCACTGCTTGGTAACTAATGTAAATGTTATTTCCTATAGCATAGAACCAGTCCACACCTTGTAATATTGAGTAGATGCTTGCTGTGGAGCAGTCCATCAGCTAAATTATATTTGTAATTCAAAGGTTCCAGCCTTGTCAAACTGAGTCACACTGATACCAAGAGAAAATTACATTAAGTGTACACATGCGCAGGCATATACAGTGTGTGGCAGAAAGGTTGCTCGGATTACACAGGTTAATAAAAAACAAATACATGAAGATGCATGAAGAAATTTTGTATTTCTATGAAGTTCATTAAATGCCATTTTTTTTCTGTTTCAGGTAGTGCTCACCATAGCCTGGAGTGGAGAGCATTGTGCATTTATTAGAAATAGAAAGTATTTTCTTATATCTTCATGCATTTGTTTTTTATTAACCTTTGAAACCAGGGCAACCTTTCTGCTACACACTGTATGTGTGTGTGTGTGTGGGGGGGGTAAGAAGCTTGCTTTCCAACCACATGGTTCTGGGTTCAGTTCCACTATATGGTACCTTCGGTGAGTATCTTCTTCTAAAGCTTTGGAGTGAGTGGATTTGGTAGACGGAAACTGAAAGAAGCTTGTCGTATGTATGTATATCATCATCATCATCATCATCATCGTTTAACGTCCGCTTTCCATGCTAGCATGGGTTGGCACGTGCCATTAGTAATTACTCAGGGTAGGCAGTTGGTGACATTTATGTAGTAAAACACATGAAAAATAAGTGAAACACAGCTGTGTGACTGAGATGAAGGCAGATTTACTTCTACCATTATAACATGTAAAGAAAACATTGTAGAAATGTATGCAGCACGTGTATTACAGCAGTACTATGCATAGCTTGAATACTGAGATTGAAAGGCAGGAGCAAATTATGTCTACCTAATCTACAAATAAATTAATATTTTGCATTTTATGCATAGTAATAAGAATAACCTTCGTAATTTCATTGAATTAGGTGCATATTTTGCCATAAAAGGAAAATGTTGCTATTGATCTTATTTTATTCAAGGTAGGCAGTGCCTACCTTGCCTACCTAGGGGGCACGCCCCGGACATATTCATGTGAAAGCCCATGGCTCAATGGTTAGAGTGTCAAGCTTGAGCAAGACACTTTATTTTACGTTACTCCAATTCATTCAGCTGTAGAAATGAGTTGTGACATCACTGGTGTCAAACTGTATCAGCCTTTGCCTTTCCTTGGGTAATATCAGTGGTGTGGAGAGGAGAGGCTGATATTTATAAGCAACTGCTGGTCTTTCATAAACAACATTGCCTGGACTTGTGCCTTGGAAGGGAACTTTCTAGGTGCAATCCTATGGTCATTCATGACTGAAAGGGGTCTTTACTTGTTTTACTTTTGCATATATGTATGTCTGCGTGTGGGTATATATAAATATATAGAAAGAGAGAGAAGGCAAGTAATAGGGGATACAAGTAGCAGAAAAATTGAGTGATAGACATGACGAGTGACAGGTGAGTTAGAGAGAGATGAGAAACTAACAAAGAGGCCAAAGATGTAGACTTGACAGTATGCATATACTCACAACCCTACATATATGTACATACACAAATACACATATACATGTGCAAACGTGTTTCCATATTAGGGAGTGCATATATGCATACACTCACACACACATCTTATTTTAATGCCCATTAGACTATACCTGGTTTGGCAATGCCATTTGATTATGCCAGGTTTTCTCATGCATATTAGAATACAGAGCATGTCACCCTGTCAAGTCTTGTCTTAGTTGACAAATGTTAGGTATTGGGACTTATTCCTGGCAAAAAAACTTCTGCAATTGTCTCAGTAGGAAGATGGCATTAGTTGTATTTCTTCCTGGCACAAAACCAAGCTGCACTGCATCTATGTTAATTCTCTTCCTAATCAATTTCGCAGTAACTCAATTGCGCACTAACTCTTTCAGTAAATTTCATAAATTGGCCTAAAAGTTTAATACCTCTGCAGTTTCCTCTTTTAGCACATCTCTTTTGCCTCTGCAGCAGTTAACAATGATGCTGCTACTACAAGAGTCAATGGGTATGACACCTTCCAGTACTTTCTGATTTACTTTGCTGGTAACCATCCAATGTCCTGCTCCACTTGACATTTTAAGCATTTCTGTAGTAATTCCTGATAGGCTGAGTGCTTTCCCTATCTCCATATCTTTAACTAGTTTTGCTGTTAGCATGAATGGCTGATGCTTCTGTAGGATGTAGTAAAGGTAGACCCTTTTTCTTACACATATGCATACACACACATACATGTACACAAACACACATAAGCACGTGTGTGTGTATGCCAGCATGAAACATGGACATTAAATGCTGGTGATGATGATATACAAAAGCATTAACTGTATTTGTGAATTTCTCTAAGACTGTGTCAACAGAAGAACTATGTTACCTGCTGTCAAAGCTATTACCATCATGAAAACCCATCAATCTTTATGCAAAGTACAGATGATTCAACATCAGCACCTATCTTTCAGCGAGACACCCTAGCTCCTTTTCTCTTTGTGACTGTAGTGGACTACATCCTAAGGCAAAGTCTTGACACCATCTAAGACACGAGTCTCACTATTCAGCAGAAGTGGTCAAGATCATCAGTATAGGTTCAAGAGACACAGGCTCCATTGACATATTCCACCCTGCTCTATTATTGTTGCTCAATGAGAGTTAGTCTTTACTGGGCACTGCTACCATGCTGACCACCAGGTCATATCAGATGTTATATTTTGGAGACTTCCAATCCAAATGGAGAACAAAGACCACTCGACTAAATTGATTTTATTGGCAGAGATGCACTACGTAAAATTGATGATCTACTAAAGTTAATAGGGGATGGAAATCCTTGGTTTAGTGTGGGAAGAATATCTCGGTTGCAGTTGCTTGAAGAATAAAATGTATATATTCCTTTATATAGAAAAATGAATGTGTGTGTAAGAGAGAGAGAGAGAGAGAGAGAGAGAGAGAAAGAGAGAAAGAGAGAGTACACACATATTACTTGGGCTACAATCACATACACATATTTATGTATCTGTGTGTGTACATGTGTATTATACTACGTGATTTAGATGCTTTAAAAACTGTATCAGTTCCATATAAAAGGATTGTTATGGTGCTGACATTAACCGAGGGCTTACAATGGCATCTTCTAAGAAATATAGAATCACTTGCTAGGGAAAAACTAATTGATCTAAGATCAATAACAGATCAATGACAATGAGACCAATATCCTTTACTTCACCATCCCCACCCACACACCACACATTAAAATACAAAGTACAGCACATCTTACAAGATGCTACTGTGCACACGCATTTCAATGAAAACAGAAAGAATGATAAAGAGAGATCTATAAAATCTAGTACCATCACTGTGGCTGCTACCATCAGCATTATCGTGAATTCAATGCTCACACACACAACACACACACACTCCTGTAATGCCCAGGAGATGACTGAAAGTAAAATAATGTATATTTCCTAGAATAGGTTCATCTTTATCTAATATACACATCAATACATATATTAGTAGAAAGGAATTTTAAACATATGAAAGCAGGGAAAGCAACTGGACAATCAACAATTGTCACTAAGATGCTGAACATATCCAGTGAAATATAACTGTTGCAAGTCAAATGTGTGTGTGAGAAAGGCTTTCATTTGATCAATGAAAACTTGATAAAGAAGGAATCTGCTTTATGCACTTTGGCAACAGCCTGACCCAAAAGATCACACCTGTTGTGTATCTACTGGATCTGGATCCACATTGAAGCTTTGAGACAATAATAAAGCATTGTGGGTCTTTAGGGAGTTCAATAAAAGTCTGGGCAATATCTAACCAAAGACAACCACTAAGAAAAAAAAAGTACCACTGCTACCACATTATTCAGTGATGATAAAGGTATTCTGAAGCAACGGAGATAGAATTTCAAAGATCTTTACCACACTATCAGGTGTGGCAGTGTAGTAAAAAGTGCACTTTCAAACTGTGTGGTTCTGGATTCAGTCCCATTGCATGGCACCTTGGGCAAGTGTCTTCTACTATAGCCTTCAGCTGACCAAAGCCTTTGTGTGGATTCAGTAGACAGAAACTGAAAGAAGAGTGTGTGTGTGTGTGTGTGTGTGTGTTTGTCTGTCCCTCACCACTGCTTGACAAGCAAGGTTGGTGAGTTTAACATTCCTATAACTTAGCAGTTTGGCAAAAGAGAGCAACAGAATAAGTCCCAGGCTTAAACAAAATAAGTACTGGGTTTGATTTGTTTGACTAATGTTCTTCAAGGTGGTGCCCAATGTCAAATGACAGAAGCAAGTAAAAGATAATAGCTGAGAAAATTATAAAAGGCCTACTGCAGCACCATGTTATGGAAGAAATAGATAGGAATCCAAACACAAAACAAGTGGAAATTGCCATTAAACAGATAAATACCAAAATAATCTTAGGAATTGATAGTAAACTAGTTTAGGTCATGGTGGGGATGTAGTGGCTGGTTTTGTGAGCACACTAATTTTCTATATGCGGAATGTTTCTCTAATTCTAACCACAGGATTGGAGAGTTGCAGCATTCAGCTTTTTCTGTCCATAGCTGTTTCCCAACTTAACATTTACATGCTATTATTTATACTATGAGATCTAATTCCCCAAACAATTATTTCATGATCTCTTGTATGTATATATATAT
>NC_068986.1:81852174-81853000 GCF_001194135.2 Octopus bimaculoides | reverse complement strand
TATGTATGTTTATGTATGTATATGTGTATATATGTATATATGTGTGTATGTGTGTATATATGTGTGTGTGATGTTTTGTATGTGTGTATATATGTATATATATGTATATATGTATGTATGTATATATGTGTGTATGGTGGTTTGTATGTGTATAGATTTTTTTTTTATGTATATATAATTTTATAATATATTTTAATATGAGGTTTTTTTAATATGTTTTTATATTTATATATATATATATGTGTGTGTGTGTGTGTGTGGATGTATGTGTGTGTGTGTATTATGTGTGTGTGTGTGTGTATGTGTTTATGACTTGTGATCTTTGCTTCTTTGTGTATCCATATATATACATGTGAGAGTGCACGTGTGTGCGTGCATGAACGTGTGTGTGCGTATGAACGTGTGTGCGTGTGTATACAGGCGTACACGCGGATGCCTGTATGTAGGTAATAGCGTTCCTTTTGCTAAAACTTTAAAAATTTTGTTCGTTTTTTGTAATTGTGAAATTTTTTCGCCATGAACGGTTTGTGTTTTTAAACGGAATGTATTTTTTCTGATGTTATATCTGTTCCTGAATGATGTGTAAAGAAATTTTGATTTAAGCATCTTAATGAATTCTTTATACTGAAATATATATTGAAGATGATAAATATGTTCTTTTGAATTTATACGTTTTTGCGTCGTAACTCCTTTATTATTATTAATATTACCAAAAGGATCGATTCTTGAAGAGTCTGCATATCTTCACTGTCGTTTTTTTCTGCTATTTTGGTGATGATTTTTTAAGTTAGCTTACCAATTATTGTTGGTAGTTAATTTATAATAT
>NC_068986.1:81846022-81852124 GCF_001194135.2 Octopus bimaculoides | reverse complement strand
ATATATATATATATATATATATATATATATATATATATACCATTTACAAATATAAAATTATATACATAATGACACACAGTAAAAGACAGTTGTGTGATGAAAAATATGTGAAGAACCAACAGAAATTAGCAACTAACACCTTAGCAGGTTGTGTCAATATGGTCACAGTGTAATGGGTGAAATCAGTAAAAGACAAACTATGCTCCCAATAGAGAGCCACTGACAATAGATGCAAAAGTATTAATTAAACAGGAAAAAACTATAACTAATTATTTTTGAAATATTAGAAATGTTCATTTTCACATCACACAAAGAAACAGGTGCAAACTGTAGGAATACACTCTTGTAAAACACACTGGAAGTTACAGAAGTTCACTGATTAAATTAACACATTATAATTTATACATTAATTACTTCACAGTTATTAAGCAGAAACTGAATACATAGTTATATAACAGTTTTCTTTTTTCAATTCTATCTTTTACTTACAAGTCAGAGTCAACAAATTGTAATTTGAATTATATTCCAAGAGTTCAGAAGTTACTACAAGCTGTCCTTGAGGTTCATTTGTTTGTCTTTCGTACTCCTCAAATTTTTTAAAGTTCAAAGAGTACCAAAGCTAAACAGAAAAAGCTTAAGGACTGCTTATTTATACACACTAGAGAGACTTAAGTAGGACACATGAATCTGGAGGACTGCTTGTATCCAATTATAAGGCAATATTGTGTATGACATACAGGGAGTGAACTAGTGAACAGTATTGCCCCATCTCTAACCATCACTCTGTTCTCACACTCCTATTACCTACCTTTTCCTTCCCTCTCCCTGATTCACTGTTTATACTCTTTCTTATACTCACCTTCTTGTACCTTGAGAGTACACTCCAGCACCCTGTTACTACCGTTTTTATCTCCCTTCCAGCTACTCCCACTATCCTTATATAATGTTTGGTGAGAGGGACATGTATCTCCTCTATAGCAAGATACCAGTGCTTACACCTCAATCATACTTTAGCCTTCACCCCCTGTCATAAAAACACCTACCCCCTCTCTCAAGTACACTCCCACACAATCAAGAGGCTTTTTATTTTCTTCTCTTTGACTTGCAATCTACTTGCTGACCCCACTAGTGCTGCTGTTATGAAAAAAGCACCTAGTACATGGCATTAGGAAGGGCATCCAACCATAGAAACCATGCTAAAGCAGACACCAGGGTTCATCACAGCCTTGTGGTTGATTGGATTCTGTTGAACTGTCCAACCCATGCTAGCATGGAAAAAACACATATGATGATATTTATTACTGAACTAGTGAACATTATATAACAGTTATTACTGAACTAGTGCACAGTATTATGTAAGACATAGTTATTATTAGACTAATTAAGATTATATTAAACATACACTTGTTACTGAACTATTGAACATTATATATAATAGTTATTAGTAAACTAGTGAATAATATGCATAACACAGTTATTACTAAAACAGTGAACATCATATATAACATAATATAGATTACAACAACATAGATACTTTGCTTGACCAGACACAGAAAAGGTTGTAGTTTAGAATAATTAAATACGTGCAATGTAACTACCTGTTTAAATCCATAATACTGCTGTTGGATACAGCCATGATTTATTATTAAATATAAATATGGTTATTGTATATTTTATTGATGAAAATATTATGGCAGGTTTTGAACTAAGACACACACAACAATGAATTCAATAGCATAATGTATCTAGAGTGTTACAGTAATCTGCACCAGCTTACAATAACAATTGAGAAGACAGAGAGAGATAGAGAGATGATAGGAAGACAGATAGACAGACAGAAAGAAGCCTGTGGGAGAGAGGTTGGTAGATATAGAGATAGAAAGGCTATATATATATATATATACATGAGAGAGAGAGAGAGAGAGAGAGAGAGAGAGAGAGAGAGAGAGAGAGAGAGAGAGAGAGAGAGAGAGAGAGAGAGAATGGAGTATGTTCATTTTCTCATTATCTATCACTGATACAAAAGACATGACCATGGTAGCCTAGAGGATATTTACATATGGATAAGGTTTCAATCTCAGATAAATTCTTGCACAAAATATCAATAATACTCAGGAAATTTGAATGTTTCTCATTTAGAAGGAAAAAAGAAAGGAAGAAAAAAAGAAAGAAAGAAAAAGAATTGGAATTAAACAAACAAAAACAACAAAGGAATTTAGAAGAATATAAGAAATGGTGGGATTGGTTTATTAGAGATAATTGATTTCTAACAGAATCTGATGTGGTAATGGTTTTGGTCGTGGTGATGATTGTGGTGGTGGTGGCACTGACAATGGTGATCATGATGACGGTAGGCTTGTAGTACTGTTTGTTTCAATAATTAAATGGTTTCCACAATGTCTACAAAGGCAAAAAAAAAAGGTGGCGTGGCAAGTTATTGTTGTTTAAACCTCAGATTAACCCTGACTGAGCAAACTTACGGTCAAAGGTAACCCAGTCATGACCACTGCATCGGCTTAGGATTGTGTAGGAATATACTGTCTAATGTCCCCTTCTTTGTTTAATACATCTACACATGACTAGATGTCTTTAGTCAGGCAATTACACACCTAAATGTCTTTAGCTAGACATTGAGGTAGTCTAAAATTGAACTGACACAGAAAAAAGAAACCACCAATAGACCACTACACAGCTAGACATGCATAAGGCGGCTATAGATAGACCACTCTACAGTTAGGTGATCTATAGTTAGACCTAAACAGTACACAACTAGATAATCTATGCAGTTAGCTATAGCTAGACAACTAGATGGTCTATATAGTTAGATATAGCTAGACCATTACACTGACAGAAATTTGGCTGCTATTTTTAGCAGATTAAGTGACTAGAGACTAGGTATGGGCAACCTTTCTTGAGTAGCAGATCACATGAGACACAGCTCATCAGGTGGACTGTACTATTAAAAAACTGAAGGTAATTTTTCATTAAGCATGCCATTCAGAAAGTCCCAAAGCACGAAGGTTGCCTACGACTGCAATAGATGTTCTCTTTATTGGTTTCACTCAGATATTGAGTGAAGCAATAGGGTGGAGTCAAAAGACAAAGATTGTCGATTCTAATATTATTGAGGTTGTAGGTTATAGATGAGGGAATTAAAACAAGATTATGATGATGATGATAATGATATTGATGGTGGTGTTGGTCAGAGTGAAGGAAAGAAAGTGAGAAGTAGAAAGTTGGGAGTCATTGGGGAACAAGATAAAATTGAGGTTGAGGTTGTAGAATAGTTGAGATAGAGGAGAAAGCAAATAATGAATGTGAGGCTTGAATAAACAAAAATTCTGGCAAGACACAACTAAGTGATTAGTCTACTCTGTGAGATGACCATAGCTAGAGGGGCAAACAACTAGATAGACATAACAAATGTTCAAGTTGCTAGCTGACCATAATCACAAGGTGAAGTTGCTAGATTACAATTACTTAAACAGTTAGGCAACTAGATGTACCATAGGCAGGTGGTCAAAGACAGACTACAATAGAGCTAGATAGTTACTATGCTGAAGTCATACAAGTAATAGATAAACTTATATAGCTGTAGAAAATCAGAATAAGAGATAGACTAACAGATAATTCAATGGTCTATAATTAGACAACCTTCGATGGTAAAGGATGGAACACTACATTACAATATTGTCAACAATTAGACATAAATAGGCAGTTACAGAGAGCCCATAACACAATACATAGGTAGATTGTTATAGGTAGAGCACTAGATAACTAGTTTGTATAAAATTACACCAATAACTAGAAAGTTATAGACAGACCAATAAACTGGTCTACTGTTAAACATGTCCTGATAATCAAGGATAGACTACTACACATGACTAGATGTCTTTAGTTAAGCAGGGAAACATCTACATGCGTAATGTCTTTAGCTAGACATTGAGATTGTCTAAAATTGAACTGACATAAGAAAAAACATCAATAGACCACTAACTATACAGCTAGACAAACACATATGACAGCTATAGATAGACCACTATACAGCTAAATGGTCTGCAGTTATACCTAGACACAACCAAATAGTCTATGTAGTTAGCTAGAGATAAACTATTTGATAATCTATAGTTAGATCGCTAACTATACAGTTAGATATATTAATAGCTAGACAGCTAGGTGGTCTATATATTAATAGTTAGATATAGTTAGACCACTACGTTGCTAGTTGATCTATAGTTAGGCAGCTATAAATAGACCACATCTATAATTAGACAGCTACTAGATGGTCTATAGTTAGAGAGCTATAGTTAAGCCATTAGACTGGCAGATGGTTAATAGTTAGACAGCTATAGATAGACTACTACTCCACAAGATGCTTTGCAGTTTTATTAAGACCACCAGTGCCACAAGCTGCCTCTCTCTATTACAACAATGATCTATTGCTGCTGTTTATGAATACCTTTATTTGACAGGATTTCACACGATTTATGATGTTGTAAGAGCAGGTTTTCTCATTAAACTAGACTATTTTGGTTTGTTGCTTCCACAGAATATCATTGCTTTATTTCAGATGTAAATTCTCTAAGGATGCAGTGAGATGATACATAAAAAAAACATGAGAATGAAAAGGCACAATAGACATCAAATAAAAGATACTTGAATCATAAATGACTTTTAATTTGATTGAGTAGAATTGTTTTAACTGAAGAATTCTTTGAAATCTGTAATATGAAGAGACAAGAACCAGTAATTCAAAGTTCACACAGCTGCATTTATAAATAGGTGATGTGAGTGAATATATTGTGTGTATGTGCAGAGGGTGTTAGCATTGCAGAGAGAGAGAGAGAGATGGGTAGAAAAAACTGTGAAAGAAAGAGAGAGGCTGAAGAATTGTGTGTGTGTGTGTGTGCGTGTGTGTGTGCGTGCGTGTGTGTGTGTGTGTGTGTGTGTGAAGGCAAGTGTAGTGTACTTGTCTGTGTGAAATTAATTCAGTAGCAACCCAGCCAGAACCACCTCCACCCTCTAACAGTTATATTCACACATCAAAAGATCCAAGTAAGTCAGTCACAGTAAGACAATCCGGAGTTGCTTTAGTTAAATGCAGAGAGAGAAAGAGAGCTCAGAGGGAGGAGACATAGAAAAGACAGAGGGAGAGGAATAGAGAGAAGGAAGAGAGAGGGAGGAAGAGAGAAAGAGAGAGCTTACAGGAGAGAAAGAAAGAAAAAGGGAGAAGACAGAGAAATGAAACAGAGGGGGACAAACAGAAGAGGAGAGAGAGAGAGACTTGGGAGTGGGAAAGGGGGAAAATCTTGTCTACATTAGACTACGCACTGAAAAGCCTCATTTTCTAGTCTTTCATTTGCTGCATTTCTGATGAGGGCCCAAACATGAATATGAGGCAGGCAATGGATTTTGTGTATTGTAAAAGCAGGATGGTAAGATGTTTTAAGAATGATGATGATGTTGGTGATGGTGAAGATTGATAAAATATATAGATATATATAAAAGAAGGAAACAGTTTGAGTACTTACATCAACTTCACCTTGGTCGATGACATAAAAGTTATCTCCATCATCACCTGAAGAGAAAAAGAGAAATTTAAGAATTTACAGAAGCAACAGATAAAACAATTTCAAGTGTATGTCTGTGTGAGTGTACATGTATGTGTGTGTGCATCAATTCAAGTGACACTGGGGAGACAGAAACTGTGAAAGCCTGCAGAGCTGTAGCTGTAGATGAAAGGGGCCAGCTTTGTTAGGTAGAGTTAATGTCAAGATTACATTAGGGGACACTTGGCAGTACTCAACTACATCCTTACTAGCCAATCCACTATTACCAGGATGAGTTAGGACACTTTACTACATGCTTATCAAACCTACACTATTAGGATAAATTGGGACTTATTACTACTACCCATGCAACCTACACTTCTAAGATAAATTGAAAGATTTGACTACATACCTATTCAATGCACACTATTAGTATGTGTGTGTGCGTGTGTGTGTGTGTGTGTGTGTGTACCTGTCAATGATATGAAAATAAATGTAATTGCACTCATCAGTTTTAACTTATATATATGTGTATATATATATATATATATAT
>NC_068986.1:81839794-81845754 GCF_001194135.2 Octopus bimaculoides | reverse complement strand
TATATATATATATATATGTACATGCATCATCATCATCATCATCATCGTTTAGCATCCGCTTTCCATGCTAGCATGGCTTGGACGATTTGACTGAGGACTGGTGAAACCGGATGGCAACACCAGGCTCCAATCTAATTTGGCAGAGTTTCTACAGCTGGATGTCCTTCCTAACGCTAACCACTCAGAGAGTGTAGTGGGTGCTTTTACGTGTCACCTGCACGAAGGCCAGTCAGGCGGTACTGGCAACGGCCACGCTCAAAATGGTGTCTTTTATGTGCCACCTGCACAAGAGCCAGTCTAGGGGCACTATATACATATATGCGTACATACATATGTATAGACACGCACACAAACATATATACAACAGGATTCTTTTAGTTTCCTCCTACCAAATCACTCCACAGTCTTTGGGCAACTTGAGGCTATACCAGAAGACACTTCTCCAAAGTGTCATGCAGTGGGAAACAAATGCATACATGTATAGATATATACATATACATGCATGACTACATACATACATTCATACATACAAGCACATATATCTATAAACACATACAGGTATAAATGGATGTCCATTGGTTTTGATGAGGAGGATTCAGTTATTCACTGAACTGAGCTGCCTGATCGTTAAATAAACATATAAGTGGCTGAGTATTCCATAGAGACATGTACTCTTAATGTCATCTCACAGAATCATTGCGACATAGTGAGTGACAAGGTTGGGTCTTTGATATACAAGTGCAATGCATTCGATGGGCTTCCATACAATTTCTGTCTACCTAATTCACTCACAAAAGCTTTAGAACAACCCCTGGCAAAGGTAAAAGACACTAGTCCAAGATGACATGTAGTGTGCTTGAACCTGGGACCTTGTGTTTGTGAAGCAAACTTCATAACCATTCAGTCATGCTGTGTTATAGGCATATACAAATAGATATCTGCAAACAGATATGTATGCATATACACACACAGATATCTAAGTATAATCTCAGACATGCAGATGTATATATGTAGAAACACCCTTTCAGATGTAAATGTATCAGTACATATATTATACTGGCATATAGCTGTAAGCACACGCACGCACACCCACACACAGATGCATAAATTTAAATACATATAGATGTGTATCCATAAATATTGATGTACTGCTGAAAATATAACCATAAATATATGTAAATGTGTTCAGACACACACACATACACACTACACACTGATAAAAAGTTATAAAACAAAATACACACACACACACACACAGACAAACAAAAGAACATGCACACACACACACACACACACACACACACACACAAAAAGCTATATGATATAATCACATGCATACAAAACACACACAAAGGTCTAAGACAAGATATAAATGCATACATGTAAATAAAAGCACACGGTTACAGCTCTTAGACTAGATATAAATACATACAGACGAATGCACATACATACACATATTATTTATTCATACATTTTATTAAAATTTTTACTTATCTTTACGTTTTCTATAAATTATTACAGATTATTTTTGCATATCCCTTAAGCAGCACCTGCTCTTACCGTTCGGTGTTGTCACAGATTCCTGTTCTAGGAATACTTACTAATATCATGCTTAGCTTCAAACATTTCCTGATATCAGTTTTGCATGCCACAAATTATCTTTGACATTACTTATGGAATATATTTTTACTGCATCATTATTTTCTTTTTCTATATTGATGTACATACATACATACTGCCTAACAGTTTGAAAACAGTCTTCACATATTTAAATTGCATTGTTGTTCATCATAGTTGTGACGTCATTGAAGATCTGGTCTCTGGATTCACTTATCTTACAATCCTAGCAATGCTATCTATCTGTTGATTCTCTTCAGATAATTATAGTTAGATGTACACTGAATGATATCTTTCTGTCTTAATATTAGGAAAATTGAAAAAAGTATCAGCCTATTCCAGATACTGTTTAACTCTTTTTGTGACCATATTTCCAATAAAATATATGATCTGTATGATTAATTAATTTTGAAAATAATCAAAAATTTAAGGGAATTTGAAGAATAACAGCACTTTTAGTGTCCCAATACTATAGGAAACCTATTTAACTCTTTAACTGCAAAACTAAATTTCATGGTTATTCCAGTACTAATGTTAAATACCAACTAAAAAAACAGAACTGGTATTTTCTGCATGTCATGTTGCCTCAATAAACTTGACATATCTCAGCAGAAAATGGTTTCAAACATGACATTTCTCAACAAAAGATACAAAGTGAATTTCAGAAATTTTTCAGACATTTTCAGGAGACATTGATTAATTCTAAACATGTAAAAATCTCTAATCTCCTTTAGAGTAGGATCCGCTGACTTCAGTGCACTTGTTGTAGCACTCTAGTAACTTTGTGAAGGTTCCATAGAAGTTCTCCAAAGTGAAAGTAACTAGGACCCTTGTCACATCCTCCTTCATCTCCAAAACACTTGTCCTTGAGGTTCTCCTTCAGTTTGGAGAATAACCAAAAGTCACAGGGAGCAAGGTCTGGACTGTAGGGAGGATGAAGTACAGTTTTGATGCCCATCTCTATCAAGTAGTTGATTACTAGGATGCTCATCAATGAGCACCATGGGAACAAACATTACACATGTTCAGATATTGATGAGTAATTTTGTGTACAGCTGCCACACCAACAACAAACAGTATGCTTATTGTCCTTATAGACACATAACAGTCTTCATCTGGAAAATTATGAATCTTCTCCACCAGCTCTGATGTACTGACATCCCTCTCTCCCTCCCACACCTCTCATAATCTTTCACCTCTCTGCTATCATCCTTGAAATTCTTGCATCAGTGAAAAGTTAATTCATAAGCATTCAAGAGTATTTCATAATTTTCTGTAATGTTTTTGCTGCCCAGTTTAACACAAAACTTTATGGCATAATGAACTTCCAAACATTCCAACTACATTCTACAAACTAGTCAGTTAGCTGTGACAAGCAATGTTTAGAAGGGAGTGTTCAAAGTGCTCTTACGGCCATCTCAATCTGGAATAACGAAAGTTGGCAGGTCAGCTTATTAGATGTATAGAAATGTATAGTAATTACAATAATCTAGGATAGTTATAACTGGCTCTCCTACAAAAGTCCAGGATCTAAAAGAATGCATCTTTTAGACTGGTATATAAAACTGCTGTCTACAGTTAAGGGTAATGAAATTTTGAGTGGATATATATCTGATTTCCACAGTAAAAGGGTTAAGAGAAAAGGTTGTATTTTAAATAGGAAAACTTCACACTTAATGGTTTGGCATTATAAAACCAGAAATGGTTCTGAACAAGTTGGCATCCAAATGGTTGAAGTGTTAAAATGTAAATGATGGGAGTGTTGAAAATATACTCTGGGCTGGGGGTTGGCAGAAGGTTATGTGTTAGTAAGGCCATACCTGTGATGATCACATAGGGGATAATATGGTAGTGGTGATGAAGGTGATGTGGTATGTAGATGGTGTTGAAGATTGTAGTAGTAGTGATGGTACTGAGCTAATGTCAGTGATGAATGATGAAGAAAGAAAAATTGGGTGTGGTAGTGATGTAGGTTGATATGGTAAACAGGAAGTGGCAATGATGATGATGATGATGACGACAGTCATGGTGATAGCGGAAGTTATGAGTGATGATTCTATTACAGTGGATGATAATTGTGATAAACATGAAGTAGATGATGATGGTGGTGGTTGTGCAAATGCAGACCAACATACACATACACACACAATCGTAAAATACAAATAAGGGCATATAATGGAATAAAAACATAAAATATCATTGGTGCAAATATGTGAAAACAAATCCCAAGACACCTGAGTACAAGCCTCAAAAAGGTCAATATACCGTATAATCAGTAAGAAATAGAAACAAAACTGAAGGAAGAATAAAAGCACACACAAATAATCCTTTCTACATAGGCACGACACCTGTAATTTTTAAAGAAAGGGTCTAGGTGATTACACTGACTCCAGTGCTTGAGTAGGACTTATTTTATCAACACTGAAGGATGAAAGGCAAAGTCAACCTTAGTGGAATTTGAACTCAGAATGTAAAGACAGACAAAATGCTTAGATGCATTTTGTCTGGCTTGTTAACCATTCTGCCAACTTGCTGCCTTAATTAATCATCATCATCATCATCATCATTGTTTAACGTCCGCTTTTCATGCTAGCATGGGTTGGACGATTTGACTGAGGGCTGGCAAGCCAGAAGGCTGCACCAGGCTCCAATCTGATCTGGCAGAGTTTCTACAGCTGGATGCCCTTCCTAACACCAACCATTCCAAGAGTGTAGTGGGTGCTTTTACCTGCCACCGGCATGAGGGCCAGTCACAAAGGACTGGCAACGGCCACGCTCAAAAGGTGTTTTTAACGTGCCACCTGCACGGGAGCCAGTCCAGCAGCGCTGGCAATGACCTCACTCGAATGATTTTCTAACGTGCCACTAGCACAAGTGCTAGAAGGCAACACTGGTAACGATTACGCTCTAATGGTGCTATTTACGGTCACTAGCACGGAAGCCAGACAGCTGCTCTGGCAATGAACATGCTCGACAGTGCTGTTAGTGCTCCACTGGTGCAGTGACCAGTTATCGAGTATGGTTCAATTTCGATTAATGATAATCCTTTCTTCTATATGCACAAGGCCTGAAATTTTAAAGAAAGGGAGCTAGTTGATTACATCAACCTCCAGTGTCAACTGGTCCTTATTTTAATGACCCTGAAAGGATGAAAGGCAAAGTTGACCTCAACAGAATTTGAGCTCAGAATATAAAGATAGATTAAATGCTACTAAGCATTTTGCAGGCATGCTAACATTCTAGCCTGCTGGCTGTGGGCACCTGACACTTTCCATCATACCCAGCAAAATAAAGCTGAGAGTTTTCATGATATTATAATAATGATAATAAAGGTTTCAAATTTTGGCACAAGGTCAGCAATTTCAGGGAGGAGTAAGTTGATCACATCAACCCCAGTGCTCAACTGATACTTATTTTATCAACTCTGTAAGGATGAAAGGCAAAGTTGACCATAGCAGAACTTTATCCGACATGCTAACACTTTTGCCAGCCGACCACTTTAATAATAATAACATTTCTTACTACTACAGGCACATGGCCTGAAAGTTTGGTGGAGTGGGCTAGTTGATTACATTATCCTTAATGTTCAGCTATTGCTTATTTTATTAACCCCCCAAAGTTCTTTTCTACTCTAGGCACAAGGCCCAAAATTTTTGGGGAGGTGGCCAGTCGATTAGATTGCCCTCAGTACACAACTGGTACTTAAATTTATTGACCTCAAAAGCATGAAAGGCAAAGTTGACCTCGGTGGAATTTGAACTCAGAACATAAAGACTGACGAAATACTGCTAAGCATTTCGCCCGGCGTGCTAACATTTCCGCCAGCTCGCCATCTTATTGGCCCTCAAAAATATGAAAGTAAAATCAACCTTGGCAACATTTGAACTCAGAATGTGAAGCCAGAAGGAATGCTGCAAAGTATTTTGTCCAACATTAACTATACAATAACACAGGTATGCATATGTAGTGAAACTACCTCCCGCCATTCTTCTCATTTAAATATAAACAAACGCGAACGTAGTAGAGAACCCATTCCTTGTCATCACGTGACTGATCATTATTCGAATCAGCAACTTCTTCGAACCGTTCCCGCCAGAACGCAAACTGACCAATCACGACCCCTAATAAGGTCACGTGATAGAGTAAAATTCTGAAGCCATTTGGAGCCCTCTTAACGCTATATATAGATCAACTCATACCCCACAATTTGTCTTGGTCCAGTTTCTCTTTGAGAACTGTTCCGTGTACCACACGACAGCAGCAGCAGTTCCAGCGACCACTTCAACAGCTTCGTCCAGCCAACGATGACCACCGCCGTCGCCACATCAGCAACAAGAGTCTAC
>NC_068986.1:81831306-81839544 GCF_001194135.2 Octopus bimaculoides | reverse complement strand
GTACTAAAGAACTGGTATAATTGCTCACGTGTTATTGACTCTCTTTCTATCTGCTGTAATAACTCACATACACATACATGTATCACTCACATACATACTTTTCTTTGTATGACGGCCTGTCTTTGATTATATTCTTATATGTCGCATTCACACTCTCACACAGACATACATCTTTAACGCTACAATAAATATCTCTGTTATTCATCTAATACGGTTGTGGTCTTTCATTACTGGTCATCTATGTTATCGTCGCATAACATATCATGTATATCATCAATTGATATATATTATTTTGTGTTCGACCGTGTGACGCGTTTAAATAAAAGGAGTCCTCTGTTTTTCCATTCGTCACCATTTCTCCTTTTTGAGTTCGCACGGTCGTCCCTTACACATATAAGCCTAAATCCATATTTATGGGTATTACAAATTAATTTAAAAGTGAAATAAACAACAAATTATAGTCTCTGGCATTTGAAACTGCACTAACTTTTCAAAGTTATGACTTCAAAACTGAAGAAAAACTGAAGGAAAAAGTAATAAAACAGGATTTGACATGACGGATAAACATTTCTGTATCACATGCTAACAAAACTATTAAGCCATTATAACTTTTACTTCCTCTACATCACTTCTCTTGACTCATCCCTGTTTTATCCCAAAGGGACCTTAGATCAAGAAAATGTTTGATCATGTATTGTTCTAAGCTGCATTCAGATTTTCCTGTAAAATTTGGCAAAGATTCATTGAGAAATTATGAGATCTATGTTTATAAATATATTATTAATTATATAAAGTCTAAACAGTATATCTTACATAATGAAAAATGTAATGTATAGCAAGGTGTATCTAATGATACACATTACAAATTTTAGTTATTATGATTCTAATAATAGGCAGATGGAATGGATAAGTGGTGTCTGAAGGAGATTCTAATTAGATTTGGAAATGGTCAGACTAATTATTCTTTATCTGATTTAAAAAAAAAAGAAATCATTTGTTTCTATTTGTCCATATTTATTAGCTTACACACCACAGGTGATAGCTAACATATATTTTGCTTATCATTCGATAAAGCTTACTTCACATTTCAAATTACAGAACATAACACTCCTAAGTGCAGCCATAATTAAGTCATAGTTGCTAATGAAAGCACTATTATGCAAATCAATCTAACTGATTTAGTGAAATCATAAAGATATCAATAGCTACAAACTATATCACTTTCCATCAGTAAAAGAGATAGTTGTGTGATGTCTGATAAAAAAAATCTCCAGTTAGAGTCAAAATCACTCAACCAAATTTCTTTTTCTGTTCAAAGTTAAATATAAAAAACATATTCAGTTACATTTGGCCATGTGTATTAAAATGCTTATCATAGTGTTGGCTAAAATTTGTATTCATCATCATCATCATCAGTTCACATCCACTTATTCCATGCTTTCATAGGTCAGACAAAATGTGTTGATGCAAATTTTCTATGGTTGAAATCTCTTCCTGTGGCCCACGCTGACTTGTTTCCAAGCAAGGTATGGTTTCTTCCCATGACTAGACATGTTTTTCATAGAAGACTGGGAACAAACAGCATTATTTGTATTGTTTATCATTAAATCCATCCAGCATCGAAAGCAGACATAAAACAATGATGATGATGATAATAATGATTCATTAATATTTTATACATTTACAAGGAATATTATAGCTCTTAAATTAGCTTAATCATTAGAGGTAAATATACACTTTTACTTTGTAATGATGCAAAGATTTTATAGTTGTGCTTTAAACTCAGGTCATGTATGCTTAATAGCTTTATGCAGAGTATAAGCACAGAACTTGAAAAGCAAGGAATAATTTGCCAGTCAAACATCAAAATAAAAGACATTATACACTGAAATCATGCATTAAATTAGTATTTATATGAGCTGGAAATCATTTACATTTATATTTAATAATCAATATCTATAATTTTAGTCAGAGTAGATACTTCCTATCTTGCCTACCCAGATACCATACCCTTAATGTATACATATATGTAAAGATAGGCAGACACTCTCACTTTCTCCACTCTCTCTTTATTTCAATGTATTCACCCTCTACTCACCTCCATGGTACCCTCCAGCTTCTCTTTCCTTCATTGTTCTCATTGCATTCACCCGCTGCTCCCCCAACATCTACCCCTTTCCTTCTCACAAAGACACCACACTGCCCTTCTTCCAAAGCTTCTCTCACACACCTCAGCATCATCTCATCTATCCCTCTTTGATCTCGTGTAAATTCTCACACTTTTCTTTCCTTCAATGACTTTCTCCAGGTCCTCAGAAACACCTATTTCTCTCTTTCACATTTCCTTCCCTCACACCTCCTGCCCATAACTCCTTATCCTAAGACTGGATTTCCCACTGAATAATGTACCTCATCACCATTACCACTTTGCTTTCCTTTCTCACTAACCTCTCAAACTACACCTTTCCTCCTTTCCCTTCTGTACCCCCCCCCCACACAAAAGTCTTTCACTGCCACCTTTTACAACATAAATCTGTACCCAGTTGCATTGCCTCACTTTAATCAACACTCTCTCTTCATCTCCCCAATTCTCCTCTCAGTTGTGGTACTTCACCTAAGGTCCTTTACCTTTGCAAGGCAACCTCAAAAGTGGTGGTGCCACAGAAAGAACACCCAGTTACATGCTGTGAAGAAGAAGAAGAAGAAGAGGAGGAGGAGGAGGAGGAGGAAGAGGAGGAGGAAGAAGAAGCAGAAACAGCAGTGTTAGATTGAATTACGAAAAGTTGATGAAGCAGAAATTGTAAGTCAGGAAATCAATGATTGAAGCTATATGCACTAAATAATCAGTTTTTAGAGCATTGAATGGTGGTAGTGAGTGGGGAGCATGAAAGTATCTTATTTTACTTAGTCAAGGAGTGAGAATATTCCGTGATGAGAGGATGGAAGTAGGGTGACTATTGCATGATGGGAGAGTAAGGAAGGAATGGTGAGGATAGTGAGAATATTGCATGATGGGAGAGAGGCAAAAAGTGAAGCAAGTGTGAGTATTGCATAATGGGAGAATGGGGGATGGCAGTGAAGGTAGTGGGAGTATTGCATGATGGGAGAAGGGGAGGGGGTAGTGAAGGGTGTGAGTGATGCATGATGAGAGAGTGGGGGTGGGTAGTGAGAGAGTACAGCACGGTGAGAGAAGTGTGTGGAGGGATGGTGAATATAAAGTGAGAACAGATTCAGTGGTTATGAGTTCTGAAATGGTTGAGTGAAGGTGAAACATGCTTTAATAGCATGAGTAAATGGTGAGATGTATTGGAAACATTGAGAATTAGAGAGAAAGAGAGAGAGTTTAGGTGGTGGTGATGATAATGATGAGGATGATGAGGTTAATAAGGGGAGAAAGAAAGAGAAGTAGCAATGGAAGCAGTCAGTAGAAACAACATGATGTTTGTGAAATGAAGTAATGACATTGAAAATACTATTTTATGTTGGCTAATAAGGTTAGCATAATCAAATTACTTGCTAGTTTGTGTTGCTTTTTTTTTTTTTTTTGGCTTATTTTATTTTCTCTCCCACATCTCTTTCCCTCATCCTTTCTGTCTCTCTGCAGTTTCTAATATCAGACTCTGGTATATATAAAGAAAATTGATTTTTTAATGAAGATTTACTAATATTTCCAAGAGGAATTCTTATGTCAGGTTTCGGCAGCTATATCCTACTGTGTAAACCAACACCTATGTTCCAATGGGAAAGCACCATTTCTGTTAATAATGCAGCAGTGCAGAGAAGCAAATAAAAACCCACATAGACTGAGTGTATTGATTGTGGCTTAACAACAGTGTGTCATAACATGCAGTCAGAATATTCTGGAGATAGTTTTTCATTTTTACTTACATGGAATTCTGAGGGGAGATAAAAGGTGGGTGATAAAACAGGTTAACATAGTAACGGGGGAGGAGAGATAAGAGCTAGGTGATATTAATATATGTATTATGTAGTTGTAGGAGAGTGATAACCAATTAAACTAGTGCAAGATGTCAGATAAAAGAGTATCACAAGTAAAAGAAAGTAATGAGCAGGGACAACAGCATTTGCATCTCTCTTCAAGGTTTCTGACATTAGGGGGTAAAAGGAAGGAAGTTATCCAGTGGCCAGAGGTTTACCTGTCTCAAATACTTGTGACAAAGTGGACACCGCAAAAGGCCTCCAATGGCCAGGTGGTGTTAAACCAGGTGACAGATTAAACCAGAATGCTTCTTCCAACAGGCTTCTACACAGTTTCTGTCTACAAATTTTACCCACAATGCTTTGGTCAGCCTAATGGCTATGGTAGAAGATACTTTTCTCAAAGAGCAAAGCAGTGGAGTCAAACTCAAAACTATTTAGTTGCAAAGTGAAATTTCTAACCATATAGCTATGCCTGTATCCAGATATCTGTCTGGAGACCACACATCTCCCTTTGTGTATGGATCCAGATATGTCAAGACATCACATACCCTCTATATGTGGTGTCCAGTTATTTGTCGGGACACCAAATATCCTCCTATATGAGATGTCCAGTTCTCTGTAACGTCATCACATACCCCTCCTATACATGATATCTGGCTATCATGTTCAGGGGAGTGGGCATGTGGACACTGCATACCCTCACTGATGCTTAGTTATCTATATGGACACCACATATCCCTCTCTGTGATGTCCAGCTATCTGTCTGGACACTGCAAATCATCACTGTATGTGATGTCCAGTTCTCTGTCTAGATACCACATTTTGCTCTTATATGTGGTATATATAGACACTGACTAGACATACATGAGACTTGATGATACTATCAAAACTAATACAAAAATGATAAGACAGGGTATTGATGTGCTTGGATTAAAATATCTGGTAGGTAATAAGCTGATGAAGACATTACATATATACCAATTTAGCTGCTAATCTAATGAGCAGACACATAAATATTATTGAAGAAGAGAATCAAATTATCATATTCAAGCAGAAAGCAATTTTGAGAGATTTCTTTTATCGTTTATTTGTTCCAGTCATTAGACTGCAGCCATGCTGGAGCACCACCTCCAAAGGCTTAGCTGGACAAATTGATCCCAGTACTTATACACTTATGTACATATGATGGGCTTCTTTCAGTCTTTGTCCACCAAATCCACTCACAAAACCTTGGTTGGCCTAGGGCTATAGCAGAAGACACTTATTCAAGGTGTCATGCAGTGGGACTGAACCCAGAAACATGTGATTGGGAAGCAAACTTCTTATCATTACATGGCTGTGTGGTAAGAAGACAGCATGGTAATAAGATATCTGAGATGTGACAGCTCTTTCTAGCAGATGAAGTGACCATGTTGTGGCTTCTTCATTGATCCACATACAAATTAACGAGGTAAAACAAATTTCTGTGACAGTGAATTATATGTAGATTTCCTCTTTTAACTTCTATTTTTCCAAACTTCCGAAGCGAATACTGTCTCAACCCAAACCTTGGATCCCTGTTTGTCCCATCCCTGCACTAAACATTTCACTTTTTCTTCACTAGAACTGTACATTTCTGGCATGTTCTGTCTGCAATGATGTCCATAGGAAAGACATGAGCCTTTCCCATGGATGTTGTTGCAGAAAAGTTCAAGAATCAATTGTTTTGTCTGAACAAATTTTTGGACCTTTGTAGTAATAGACACTGTTACACCTCCTTTGTCTAAATATAAAAGGAAATTAACTGACCTTGTTGTATGATGACCTCACCAGCGTGTCTATGTACAGGAAACATGGCATCAAATATGTCACTGCAAAGATAAAAACATTGAAATATAAATTGTGTGGAACCACCATTGCCAACATGAGATTTGAACAAGGAAAACTTATTCACAAAGCTGAAATTTCAAATTTTCTAGGTAAGAGAAAAATTGTTTCCATACAAGGAAATTTCAAGAATGTAACCAAGGAAATTATATAGAATTTCATGTGATTTTTTGAGAAATTTTAAGAAACCTATTGTATAGGTTTATTAACTTTTATTCTTTCCAATGAGTTGAAAAGAATAAAAGTTATCAGCTTTCTCTCTCTCACCAGATATCCATGCAAAAAGTTTCACATCACAGAATGATGAAACAACAGAGCTCAAGGATAGGCTAATACAATATATTTACAATATATACCCCTGGTTTACTTTTTATATAGACAATGAGTTATTAAGTGTGGACAAATGAGAGAAGACTAGTATTGGTTACAATTCTTCTGTAGGAAATCTAGGATGTTCTCAGTTGTCTACATAATGAGTAACTAAGTTGAATTAGAGTGTAGACTGGAGAAGTATGATATGTCCTTGCCTCTACTCACCTAGATGTTTAGGAAGGCTAAGATGAGAGAAGGGTGAATAGAAATCAAATACGGAAGCTGGCAATCAAATTAGACAGCAATAACTGAGTTACAATTATGTTAGAGAGAGAAGACAGCATAGATACAAATGGATGATAAACTGTGTCATGTATTGTAAAGAGACAAGGCACTATAGTAAGAGGCAATATATTATCTGGTCAGCAGACATTGATAATAATAGCAATCGATCATCATTATCCTTTCATTTATCATCATAGTTTATCCCCCAGGGATAAGTCTATTAATGATATAGAAGTTATTAAAACACAACTACTTTTTGTCAAACCAACCTCATCTTTTATGCATATGACATTATTCAAGGCTCTTTAAATTTAATAAACCAATCAGTGAGATATTCTACAGACACTTTTATTGTTAATTCCAAACTGAATAGTCCTCAAGTCAACCCTTCATTTAGATTAGTGATTCTCAACTGGGGTTCATATAAGATTTTGTTGTTGAAGTTTATGAGCAATAAATCGGTTTTACTTCTACAATACACAAAATATTTTAACAATTTTTTGAAATAAAATTCCTATTAATATTTAATTATAGAAATGCAGTATGATATTTTTTAACATGGAGGTCCAGTAGAGTAAAATAGGAATCAAAGGGTTGCAGCTTTTTAATGAATTAATTTATAAGAAATTCAGAAATAGTCACTGTTAAACTTGCTTTTAAATGCTCAGAATCGGCTGTGCTGCTCAGATGATTTGTGGGAAAAGGTCTATGTTTTCTCTAGCCCCCAAACTTCTTTTTTTGTAAATATTTTCTCAATTCTAGAGCCTATAGGATTGACTAGGAACAATAAAAAGCGGCTGGATGAGCTTTACCCACTTCATATGGGTTAGCGATTCTTTTGCTCCTTGACACATCCTAAATGCAGTAAGAGATGAAGGCTACTGTGCATAAAGCAGAATGGAACAAGATTCTGAAAACTGTAATTTGCTGGTGAATTCTATTTTTGAATCAACGACATTTCAATATGATTGGGAAAGCTAGGCCCTTTATACTGAAGCTTTTGATATAGCTGGTATCTTATCTCACAAAAATACCAGGTGATTGCTTGTGAGTGTACTTAGCAGTTCCAGTGCCTCAATATTATGGCCAACCACAGTAACTCTGTTTTGCGTGGCCTCAAAAACTTTTAGAGAGAAATACCAATATTCTTTGTTATAATACATAACTGAGAGTGTTTATCTTTTTTAACTCATTTTTCTTTAGTTATTGTTCATTTACTTTTGTTATCATTAATCTAATTTAATAAACTTATTAACTTCTGTCATATACTAATCACCATTACAATGTTGCAATGATTTTCTACTTCGTCAATCCACAACACTAAATAAGATGATAGGGTTAGAATCAAGATGTGAAGCACCACATGGCAAAGTCTCCCATGTTAATATTAGGAGACAAAGTGAGTATGGAAGTACAGAGAAGTGGCTTTAAGAATGTTCCATTTGTAATAAGTAGGTAGCAACTTAATATTGTTTTCAATACAAAGAAAACAATCACACCACAGTTCCAGTAAGTTACCTGGTAGACCAACAAGGTTCCAGATCTTTAAATACACCAAATACATTGAAATAATTGAAAAAAAGTAGCAGCTCAAATGTGAAGATTGTCTAAAGTTTGGATGGCTTAATGAAAGTAAGAAATTCTGCTGTGTTGATGCTATAATTTGACCAGTGGTTAAAATTGTATGTTTTTGGTGAATTTAAAGACAGAACAGTAGCCATAATAACTAAAACTTTTCGAACAGGTTGAGATGAAGAGATGAATGTGGTGTAGGATCAGTTTCAACTAGTGCCATATCTATAGATACCTATATGAGTCAGCGGGGGGGGGGGG
>NC_068986.1:81814563-81831296 GCF_001194135.2 Octopus bimaculoides | reverse complement strand
ATCCACTGCAAACCACACCTCAACATTTTAAGAAATAGATGCAACAGGCAATGTAGTCCTGGGTACACTATATGTCAAAGAAAATAAAGGGGAGGAAAAGGGAAGGTCAGGGCTGGAATGCTTCAGAGCTGAGTTGGGACGAAACAACATGAGCAGTGGGGTGTTCTGAGTAACAAGGATTGAGTAAATGGTTGGGAAGTAGTGAAACAGCGATAATATGGGGAAGAGAAATGGGCTGGGAGTGAGGAAGGTATTCAAAGAATTTTGGTTGAAAGCTGGGAAACATTTTTAACTTTTGTTCTTACTAACAAAAAAATTAATGAGGTTAATGAACCTAAGAGAATTATTAGTTCTCATCATCATTATCATCTTCTGACGTCCATTTTCCATGGGTTGGATGTTTTGACTGAGGACTGGCAAGCCAAGAGGCTGTGCCAGGCTCCAATCTGTTCTGGTAAGGTTTCTACAGTTGGATGCCTTTCCTAATACCAACCACTCTGAGAGTCTAGTGGGTGCTTTTTATGTGCCACTAGCACGGGGCCAGTCAGGCGGCGCTGGCAACGACCACACTCAAATGGTGCTTTTTAGTGCCACTGGCATGGGTGCCAGTTAAGTGGCACTAGCATTGGCCACGACAATGATTTCACTTGACTCAACAAGTCTTCTCAAGCACAGCATATTGCCCAATGATTGAAGAGTACTTTTAAATAGGCCAGTTATGTGACACTGGCATCGGCCACAGATATGATCTCATTTGGCTGTAATAAAAGATGACACAAAAACACACACACACACACACACACACACTCTCTCTCTCTAAGTCTGGTGGAACTGTTTTTACTGATGGAGAAGGAGTGAAGGCAGGTCCTGGCACTAGAATCAATACTTCCAGCAGAGCAGTAGAGCTTAACAATCTGGGAAGGCAGCTTATCTAAAGGAGGACAAACTCTGGTTTTCAGATCTCCACTACTTTGTGGCCAAACACCCATTCATAGGAAAAGGTTTGGAAAATAAGGAGTAAACCTTAAGGACAAATCCAAACTACAGTCTATAAAACAGTGTTAATGTCATCAACTTTGCTCCGACAAATTTTGTAATGCTACTGATACCAAGCTGCATCAAACCTTGCTCTTTTACTTGGACAACATTGGTGGTGTAGAGAATGTGGGGGACTTGTTGCATATTTTGTTACTATCTCTCATACAATCTTGCCTAAGCCTGTGCTCTGGAAGGGACACTCCAGCATCACTTCACTGGAAGTTAGGTTAAAAAAATGTGGCTCTACCAACAAAAAGTGATGTAAGACTTTCCATGCACAGATCATCAGATTATGAACTCTTGAGAATATACACGTAAAAGCACCCACTACACTCTCTGAGTGGTTGGCGTTAGGAAGGGCATCCAGCTGTAGAAACTCTGCCAAATTAGATTGGAGCCTGGTGTAGCCATCCGGTTGCACCAGTCCTCAGTCAAATCGTCCAACCCATGCTAGCATGGAAAGCGGACGTTAAACGATGATGATGATGATGATGATTGTGCAGTTAAAAAGCTTGCTTCCAAACTGCATGGTTATGTGTTCAATTCCATTGTGTGGCACTTTAGGTAAATGTCTTCTATGGCCTCAGGTTGACCAAAACCATACAGTGTGGATTTGATAGACAGAAACTCAAAAGTAGCTTCTCATAAATGTAAATATGAATGCATGCATATGTGCATGCTCTGCACTCACTTATGTATAATAAGGCCATGGCATTTGTGCAGTGTTGTTGCTTGCACTCCTCCTGTCAAACTGTCCACTTGCTGCGTACCTTCAAAATTACATGGAATACGAGATCCCTTACCTGAAAAGCAGGTACGGGTTAGCACCAAGAAGGGTACCCAGCTGTAAAACAATGCTTCAATAGCATACTTGTCTAACCCATGCTAGCGTGAAAAAAACAAAAGTAAAACAAACGAATGATATGTATCATAATTTGATGTCCATGTTCCATTCTAGCTTGGTTTGGACAGTTTAAAAGGATCTGATGGACCCTAGGACTGTGTCATGCTCCAGTGTGTACACACACACACACTCAATGTATAACCAGAAGATATGCAAACGGTGCCATATCCTACATAATGGCTATTCTAAAGATTGCAGGGAATTTGTCACAAAGAAACTGGTAGCAAACCACAATTTACTATACCATACAAGCTGTTCAATTTTTTAAACTTTACTTCCTTTCTATGACTTAGAATGTCCTATGGATATTTTAGATTATCATATTGTCATGGTACCATAGAGAGTTTCTGTTTTATTGAGTATACACACACATACACACAAAATTCCAAAGCAAGATATTGATCAATCCAAGTCTAAGGCAGGACACCTTTTCTTAGCTCTTTTGCATTTAAACCAGCCATATCTGGCTCATATATTCTCCTTGCTTTATGTTCAAACTGGCCAGATCCAGCCTCTCATGTCTACCCTAGAATGTCATTTTAACAATTAACAATCACATCATCAAAGTCTCAAAACTATAAGATAATGCACAATTAGTTCAAAACAATATGAAATAGATAAGCTTTAAATTTGACACAATAATTTGAATGCTAAGGGATTAAAGTGCAGCTCAATAAGATCTAACTCAGAACTACATGATTATGAAACAAATTCTTAACCACATAGCCATAAGTGGAGAGCGTTATAAAACTAAAAGATGGACAGTATAGAGAGTGTGGGTTTGCAATGCTTAAGTAGATCTGTAGATTTTGAGTGAATAGGTAAATATGCAGATAGACTATTGAATAGAAAGACAGATAGATAAAAAAAACACTTGAAAAAGTAACACATGAAATTAATTTGAAGACTTAGGCTACATGAAAGATGAGAGGCATAAAAATGAAGAGCCAATTGGCAGTGTGACTTAAATATCTAATTTCTCTGCCTGACTGCCAACTGTAGGAATCAGATAATGTTACATTACAGCCACAAGGGAACATGATAAAACAAGAATAATTGCTAGAATTAAAAGGATAATAAAATCCAGTGAAACTGTATAATCAGTGAGGTTTAACAGAGTTATGCATAATTTGTTTCCAAAAAGAATTTCTAGAACTGCAAACTTGAAAAATAATTATGAAAAATTAAAGACCATTTGTTTGTAATTCACGAGTTTGTGTTGAAAATAATACTGACACAGAAATTACTGCATTATAATAGAAACTGGTTGCTGCAGTCTCATTAGGAGAGATTAAGGAAAAAAATAAACCAACATCCTTAAAATCACTTCAAAGTTCAACATTTCTCATTAACTATTTCCTTGTAGTTTTGCTCTTGGTGAAAACATTAAAAAAAAAAACACACTGCATGCTACAATTATCTCCAGCTTAATTAACTTCTCCAAGAAAATATTTTGAGACTTTAATTAATCTTGCTGCTGTCTTATTATTATTGCTATTGCCTACCCTCCTCCTCCTCCTCCTCATCATCATCATCACCATCATCATCACCAAAATCCTCTTCCTCAGTTCATGTTGAGTAAACAGCTCTATTGTTAACTGAAAGCACAGCATAGATGGATGGTTGGTATATCAGGCAGCAATATTCACAAGACATCTAAAGTGTTAAGATTTCTTCAATAAGCTGCTACTGGGACAATCTTCTATGAATGTAGACATTGTTGATGAAAATCTAAACAATTTAAGGTGAATAAATACTTCTGGACCAATATTTACCAGTCTCTTTTAGAATACAGAGTTTAGTAAACTTGAAACAGTTTCAAAAGAATATTGGTGGGTCTTTGTCTTTCTTTCTCTCCCTCACACACACGCGAAAAGAAAAAGAATGAAGAAAAGCTTAAGTTAATATCAAAAAGAAATGGTTTTTTTTCATGGTTGATGATATTATTATTTCAGAGGAGTTTCTAGACAATGGTAGAAGAATATAAAGTGGATGGTGTAAAATGATGAGAGTAACAGAGGAAGAATGTGAGAAATAATAATAATAATAATAATAATAATAATAATAATAATAATAATAATAATAATAATAAGGAAGATAAAGATTGTTGAAGACAGATCAATATATTACTTAGACATTTCTTGTGAGGAAAACTGATTAAATAACAAATAGAAATTGCTGCTATTTCCCCTGCTTTAGAATATTCTTAGTGTTTAAAATGTCAGGGAAACAATAGAGAACTTCAACAACAACAACATCAACATCAATGCAAACGACGTTTAAAGAATAAAAAATGTTAAAAAAAAACAACAGATTAATTACATTTTAAAGATAAATATTTTGTATTCACTAAATGCCATAATTCTGAGTTTAACTAAAAATCTTTACATGATCTCACACACATACATACATGTTAACACATATATATACACACATTTACATACACACGCATACAAACACACAAATACATATATACGGACTCACTCGCATATATGCTTGCATATCTATTCTCTCAAAATTCCATAAGCTGTCATTTGCGAGTATTCTGCTGAGATTGTCTCATGAGTGACCAAAAGATGCATTAATGGTGTCATATCCAGCATAATGGCTATTCTTATGACTGCAGGGAGTCTGTCACAAAGAAACTGGTTGTAAATCACAATTTACTACACAGTACAAGCTGTTCATTTTCTTTAAACTTTACTTCCTTTCAATGAATTAGATAGTCCTAAAGATTATTGGATATTTTAGATTATTATATTGTCATGGCACCATGGAGAGTTTCTATTTCGTATGTGCTCTCACACATACACCCATTGATATTTATGGCAATGATAATACATTAACATAAAGCTACACACATACATATAAAATACAATATGTACTCATATACATGGATACGCATACGATACAGTGTAATTACATGCATATACATATATACAATTTTGAATACTCATGCTTTCAATAGTATATGACTTACATACAATATTCATATACACACACACTCACATTATACATAAATGTACAGGAGCGGCTGTGTGGTTAAGAAGTTAACTTTTGAACCACATAGTTACAGGTTCAACCCCAGGGCATACTACCTTTTGCAAGCTTCATCTACTGGAGCCTGGGGCCAACTAAAGCTTTGGAGTTAGGTTTGGTAGAGGGAAACTGAAAGAAGCATGTTTTAAGTGTGTGTGTGTGTGTGTGTATGTGTTAATATTCCCTGTCTTGACATCACATGATAGCTGTAAACAAACATCATCATCATACAAGTGGTGTCCTTTGTTTCCAATTTTCCAAGAAAACTTGTTCAGACTCAAGAAAAATATTATCTTACATGGAAACAGGAAGACTGGTGACCAGAAGGGTATCTACCTCTTACAACTTGCAACAATGAATCCCATCTGACCATGCAAGCATGGAAAAGCGGATATTGAAATAATTGTGAGCTCTCTCTCTAACAAACACACAGACACAATAATATCATCTACAAAAGCATAGTGCAAATTGCAAAACAAACAAACAACATAATTATAACAGTAATTATCAATCCAGAGAGATGTGAGTTTGATCAATCTGTCATCCATTGCAGTCCCATATCACCAAATAACTATTAAATGTTACAAAAAAAAAAAAAATCAATATTAGATCTTTTGCACATCATATCTGTTTGGTAATCTGAGACAAACCAACACTTAAGTGCGTGAAAATAACACTTTTCCTTGATTATGTCATAGTGAGGTTAAATAAAGAAAACGTTGAGAGACCTAAAATGCTATGGTTGGCTCTCTATCAATCACTCAACATTAGATTAATTGGTAAAGAACTCCTTTACTCACAGCTGATTGTTCCTGTTCACTGATTAACCCATCATAGTCTTGTGTTACAATGTTCTCAAGAACAGATTACACACCAAAGAGATTTATGGTGGACTAAGGCCCAATTTCTTTGTCAACCACTACATGTTGCTATGACTATTATAACCTTGATAGACCCATAAAGGAAATTGGCATAGTTGCTCAACCTGCTAGAAACAACAGCCCTAACATTCCAAATAAATGTAAGGATTATTGGACAGTGAAGTCCTAGATCTACAAAAAGAAATGATGGTCACAGTTGGTACACCTTTGGCCACAGATCTGCTTTATTAGAACTAACCCAGAGCCAACCCATAGTTCTAATCATGACAGTGGAATAATGACTGAAAATGTGGATTTATGTTTTTCAATGGCAGGTTTTATAGATATTTTACTTTTACAATGTGCAGCATGGAACATAACATCTAGTCACTATAATTCTTCATCCATCTATTAGATGATGACCACAACATCATATAATGACTTGCAGTGGTTTAACATCAACCTCACTCTCTTGCTACCTGTCTCTCTTTTAAAGCTTTGCCTCATTGCAGAGGTAAAATGGTTGTAGGTAGGTCTGGATACAGTGGATGACCAGAACTTCTACACTGTCATATTGCATACTAAGCTCTACAAAGGCTTGTTAAAATCTCATTTTTGTGACTGCTGGACTATTGTTCTTGCCCACTCAATCTGCTAGAGTTGACCGTCTCATGGTAGTCACGCACTAACTCACTGAGGTTTTGTGACCAAACCCCTAACCTCTCTTATCAACCACTAATACATGGATTGCCAATATACCAACTCAACTGATATCAAAACAGTTGTCAAAGTATTGAGATTCTGGTAAGAAAGTAGCTGGACATATGTTTGGCTGTAGTAAATGATTAAAACCTCTGAAGAGTTATGTTATATAATTATTATGCAATATGACTCAACAACATCTCTTTTATATATATCACTGCCTACTTTTTCTAATCATTGCCACAATTTATTTCTCACCTCCTCAGATCCAAAATGTGTCACTTTGTTCACACCTTCTTCCCCACAACTGTATTCATTGGGAACTTCCTCACACAAATTTTCCACGAGCAATTCACCTCTAATTAAATTAGCCTCACAAAGACTGAGAGAATCTGTAAGGATACTCTCTGCCTTCTTTGAACTATAAAGGGAAAACCCAATACTGATATAGTGTTTTAGTGATGCTAAAGGATAGTGAATGGCAGCATCTAGATAAAAAGTATACTGTTTATATTAGTCGCACTGATGTCCTATCTTGATTGCTGCTTTCACTTTATTTTGGCCGTTTTTATGCTCCAGCCTTCTTTAAGTGTCTTGTGTTGAACTCGGTTGTTGTATTGGAGTGTTATGAAATGCAGAGAGTGGAACAAGAACAGTGTACTCCCATGGGTCAAATAAAGGGTTAGGTTTGAAATTCCAATACAACAACTGAGTTCAACACAAGACACTTGAAAAAGGCTGAAGCATAAACAGCTGAAACATAGTGGAAGCAACAATCAAGATATGGACACCAGTCCAACTAATATAAACAGTATGCATAACAAAAATACCTCATCTTAGAAATATAGAGTATTTAGGGAGTCTCAAACTATCTGACATCTCTCCCTGTTAATTTAATTTAGATATTTTGTGGGTAAATACTGATGTGTTGAAGTAGTGCTTTTAAATTTGAGTGATGTTGTTAACTACAGAAGCCAATGCCAGCAGAATTCTGTATTAAGAGGAACAAAGTAACAGCAGTAGCAGCAGAATTTGAATTCACGATGGATTGCCATAATTTGTAGAATAAGAAAAATATATTGTCACATAACGATCTGTTCTGTGTGCAAATTCCATGCAGAGTCAAGGCCATTTTTCTTCCTTCTATAGTCAATAAAATAAGGATCAGAAAAAATACTGTAGTTAATAAAATTAATTACAGCTTTGAAGATGGTGCTACTGAATGGCCACAGCCCAAAGGCAGAAACCAGAAAGATGCTACATATCAAGGATTCCGTCTAAATAAACTGATTTTTCTAGGAAAGTGGTGAAGTTGATTGAATCAATCCCAGCATGTGACTGGTACCTAGTTTATAAATATTAATGATGAAAAGCAAAGCTGAATATGGCAACATTTGAACTGAGAATGTAAAATGGTAAAAGATAAAACTGTGAAGCATTTAATTTGGTATTTTACCATCTGTGAAAACTTACAGCCTGTCTTTATCAAATGAGTTTTTTTTTTTTTTTCCCCTTTTTTTTCTCAATACTTTCTATCAGGAAAATGTCATCTTCTATATTGGACATGTTATCATTCTGATTTTTACAGCATCATAATTTCAAATGAATCCATATAAGGAATGAAATAAGAGAGCTGATTCAATATAAAATATCTTCAAAAGCTGATGAGATTAAGAATAGATATGTCCTTGATTAGATAAAGAATAAGAAATTCCATACACTGAATTAAAAATAAATATAAATCAGACAAGAAATACTTCTTTTTGTTTACTTGATTTTTGGCTTAATGCAATCCAATTTTGTTTTGTGAGAGATATTCAGTGAAGAATTATTGATTGAACAAGTGAAGAAAATATTGAGGTCAAATAAACAGCTCCTATGAGCTTGAATAGCAAACTAGGAGTAACAAAAATAGTTGGTCATGCCATCTAATGTAACTCTGAATAGAAGAGAACAATGATAGTGAGATTGTTCACATGGTGTAGCTTATATTCTATTAAACTAACAGATTAAATTTCGCAGTCATAAAGATTTACTTCAGAATTTTTTGTTTTTTTTGATAAATATTACATGATGAGATGATAAAGAAAATATTAGATGACTGATTCAAACACAAGCTAAGATTTTAAAATCCTTTGATATCAAGCATGACACTAAATTTCTAATTCAAAAGTGTTTAGTTTTAAATTAGGATCTTCCATCATAATTTTAAGTTAATAAAATGAACTTAAATTTTTTAATCTTCCAAACACCATCTTAGAATAAGGAAAAAGTTATTTTACTAAAATCGCTCCAATTTGAAAATTATATGATAAATCATAAATAGCACATATTTCTTAAATATGAGAGAGGATTTTATTTTAATTTCTAATGCTGTATCAGGAAAAATGATATCACACTATTTCCTCTAGTTTGCAGACAACTAGTTGGCTTAGGAATACCACGCTGATTCTTACATTAATCTAGTAAAGACTAACAAAATAGTGAAAGAGAATAAAAGAACACCATACAGAATTGTGTCAATCATAAAATAAAGACAGATGTGAAATAGTGAAACATATTGATCTGCTTTATAGTGAACAAGTAACATAAAGCAAGTATTACATTAACCATAAACAGTAAAGTTTTATTGGACTGTTTTAACTTATTCTATCTTCTATTTTTACTACCCTAACTTACACCATCTTTAAATAGATATTGTAACAAGTATCATCATCATCATTTAATGTCCAGTTTTTCATGCTTGCATAGGTCAGACAGAATTCATCTGAGGCAAATTTTCTATAAGCAGATGCCCTTCTTGTTGCCAACTTTCACTTATTTCCAAATAAGAGAATCTTTCCTCATAGCCAAACATGTTCCCACAGAATATTGGAAATGAAGGACACTGCTTGTAAGATAGTGACATTCATTTATAACTATTACACAATGTCAAGTAAACACACACACACACACACACACACACACACACAAACAAACACACCTGTTTCTTTCAGTTTCTGTCTACAAAATCCACTCACAAGGTTTTGGTCAGCCTGAGGGCCTGAGGATATAGTGGAGGACATTTGCCCAAGGTGCCACATAATGGAACTGAACTTGGAACCATGTTGGGAAGCAAATGTCTTACCACAGAGTCATGCTGACCAAAACCTTGTGAAAAGTACAAAAAGTACAAAAATGAGAAAGGAGTTTGTCAGGGATGTATTCTTTCCCCATGCTTATTCAGAATTTGCTTTAAAACCCCAGATATGCAAACAAAATGTGAAATAATCTGGGGCACTATCACACTCAAGATAAGCTTTTTTATTTTTTTTAAAGCTGTTTGCAAGGGATTAACTTGAAGTAATTTGGTGAAAAAAACTGGAATTCTTGTAAAGAAAGTGTAAAATATAAGGTACCTACCTTCGTTCATTATCATCAAGGTGAGAGAATAATACATTTTTTGCAATAGCTTTAGAAAGGGCTGCCATTGTCTTGTAATCTTTTGGTACTACCTGAAATAGAAAGAACAGATTAATAGAGAATAGAATAGATGGAATATTTATTAGATTGAACATTCTAAATCCATATAGTATAACTAGTTAATTTGCCTATATAGTACATAAAGCACACCTAGATATACACTTTCATCGATTTTAAGGTGACGTGGGTATATAGCCATACACACATAAGCTATAAAGCTTTGAACATATAACAATGAGGCCCTATACCTCAAGATACAGGGTAACAGGGCTCAATACCATGGGATCTATGCTTTGGGATATGGGGTAACAAGACCTTATAGCTTTGGACACATAGCAACAGAAGAGAGCAACACAGTTTTAGTTCTGTAGCAATAGGGATTTCTGGCTTAACCCTTTCGCTACCAACCCAGCTGAAACCTCCTCTAGCTTTGTAGTACAAATGTCTTGTTTTCAAAAGTTCTGAATTAAAATCTTCCACCAAACCTAAATCACATTTTATGTTCCTAACACTAGCTTAATGATAACTAAGTTATTTTACTAAATTCTTTGCTATATTTAAAAATAATTGAAAGAAACACAGAGCATCTCAACAGAAATATGTTAACAAAAGGGTTAAGACACATTACTACAGAGATTTGTTGTCTCTGAAGTTATTGATCCCTGTTGCTATGTCTAAAACTATAGTACTTTGTCCTGTTGCTGTATATCTATCACTATATGCTACATACATGAGAGATTAATGTTAATAGACACATAGCAACAGCAGTTTAAGTGCAACTAAAATCACTGAAAATGCTTATATGTCCACACATTGTATCAAGCTAGTGTGTTGTATGCGAACACACTACATTAAGCTAGTGCGGTCTAGGTGGAGTCCACTCTGTGAGGTGGTTGGTATTAGGATGGGCATCCAGCCATAAAAACTATGCCAAAACAAACAGCGAAACCTGGTGCAGTCTTCTGCCTAGCCAGCCCCTATCAAACCGTCCAACTCATGCTCGCATGGAAAATGGACATATGATGATGATGTTGTATGTCAACACTCTTACATTAAACTGGTGTGTACTATGTCTACATACTACTTTAAACTAATTTATCTTATATCAACAAACTACATTAAGCTAGAGTGCTGTATGTCTACACATTAAGCTAATGTATTCTACATTTACACACTACATTTAGCTAGTGTTTTTATGTATACATACAATATTAATCTAATGTTTTCTATGCCTACACACTACATTAAGCCAGTGTGTTCTGTCTTCATCAACAGCATGTAAAGAAGAGTGCTATCCTGACTGCTACTCTTTACCAATCAGTTTCTTTTAAAATAAAGAGAAGAAATCAATCTATAGATATTTGTATGGGCTGTCTATTTTGGCTACCACAAACAACCTGTTTGTTCTGTCCCTTTTAAACACACACCAATTTTCTTCTTATACACTATAATTTGTTTATTTTGTTTGTACAAACACACAATTACATGGCTGCAGTCCTTTTATGCCTTTATACACACATCATCTCGTAAGAATACTCTCTATCTGTTCAAACATACCTCAAGGTATACTGTTACACAGCTTTTAAATGTAATCAATTGATGCAAGTTAAATGCTGACTATTAAATCTACAATAAATTTCAAGATAAGTCAGAAAAAAAAGTTATTCTCACAAAATCCTGCAACTCTGTAAATTGACAAAAAAAAAACAAAAAAAAACCAACACAAAAAAAAAACATCACAGCAAAATGCAAGTTTTTTTCAGAATAGTTTTAGGGTTTAGAACATTTTTGACATGAATATAAATTTTATGCTTGTTTCTCTTATCATTATTATTATTTATTTGTTTTAATTATAGTTGTGAAATGGTAATACTATGTAAACTTTACATTCTCCATTATCTTTGCAACTCTTGATGAGGATGATAGCAGTGGTGGCGGTGTGTGTGTGTGTGTGTGTGTGTGTGTGTGTGTGTGTGTAGTTCATCTGTCATAAGACAGTGCATCAAATATTCATTAGCTGGCTTAATACACACAGAACCTGTTATGTTAACATGTATGTTTGTTATCCTATTAATTATTATATTGCCATTAAATATCCATTGAACATTTTTTAAATATTCTCCATCCCCTAGATTATATATATATTCTCAGAATATTGTCTTCTTAGTCATTTAACCTGCTATTTCTAGTAGGTTAAATGAGTGAGTTGAGGCAATATTCTGAGAATATTGTGTCTCCTTGTCTTGACAACTCATGACAGTTGCGAAAAAGCATAACCATCATGTTCTTCATTTCCAACTTTCCATGAAAGTATGACTGGCCATGGGAAAAAAATCACCTTGAAAATAGGTGAGGGCTGACAACAGGAAAGACATCCAGCCATAGAAAATCTGCCTCAACAAATTCCATTTGACCCATACAAGCATGGAGAAAAGAGCATTAAAATGATGATGGTGACAACAATATGTTTGTCATATAACTGTGGTTATAATGTTAACGTTAGGTTATAAACAATGCTGAATGCTAAGCCATGACAAATTTACCTAGATGGTCACTAACACTTCACTGATATATGAGAGTCTCTATGGTTGCTAGACTTCCTAGTAATAGCAGTCATGTCATCTTCAAAGCACTCTCTCCCACATTACTGAAAGAAGGTTCTAAAGTACAATACACTCCTTGACATAAAGATGGGATGGTCACAATTGGAATTTTGATCACAGATTTATTTAATCAAGGTTGACTAGGGGTTAAGTAACATCAACAATTCAAGCCAATTCCTAGACATAGCAGTCTAATCTCCCTCAAATCAAACACTGCCATCTTCAAAAAAATGACAATGGAAAATTTAACTTTTCAGGGTACCAGAGAAGCCCTCTACTGTTGGACTAGGTCTATGTAAAGACCAGTGCATTCTGTAAAGTGGTTGGCTAATGAATGAGACACGAATACTCTGTATAGTCTTGCCAGTAACAAAATAACCTCACAAGTGTTAGTAACCTGTCAAAATACACCCAATACACTCTGTGATGTAGTTGATGTCAGGAAAGGCATCCAGCCATAGAAATCAAACCAAGAATGGAATGTATGAACAAGGTATGGCCTTTGACCCATTTCCAAGAGCACTGAATGAATAAGACTGAATCAGGCTTTAGTGCCTGACCAACCTATGTCAGCAGATAACTCCTAACTACAGTATGTCTGAAAACTGGAACGCCTTCAGCCATAGATCTGCTGGGTCAATACTGATCTAAAGGTAAACCACAAGAAATCAGATCCATACATAACTTGCAATCACATAACACAATCCTTCTCTTTCTCTCTTTGTTTGTCTCATTCTACTCCCACCCCCTCTCTCTCACACACACAACTATGTTTACAGAATAGTAAAGCTTTAATTTACAATAGATAAATGAAACATTGGCTTACAACAATAAATTAAACATTAGCAAAACAAACTTGAACATTTTTACAGATTCAGTAGAAATTACTCTGTCGTTATAATAAAGCACATATATTTATATATTGCAGAATAAACAATGACAGAATATTGAAATAAGAATCCTCTTATTTCTGCAATTGGGGAAGACAAATATGTCTTCAAGATAACAAAGTAGATTTCTTCACAACTAAATAATGCCATTCTAAAACATTTACATCAAGCTAGAAGGAGATATAACACCATATATCTTATGTTCTAAATTTCTTGTTATGTTAGAAATAGTAGTTACATCTCACCCAAATTACACCCCCACCCCCACCATTGTAAAAAGGGGAAAACGTATTAATGTAGCCTTAGACATCCCTTAAAAGATGAGTGGGCCACATGTGAGAAGTCAGCTCATTTAAAACTGACCTGAGGTCAATCAACAGTAGCCACTGCTGTAGTAACAGATCTGGTCCAAAGATTATTGCAAACATTCCGATCAAGATGCCAACCCTAACAACTCATGTCACATTGGTTTCTTACTCCTTGCGTTTCTGATAAGACTTTAAAAATATCTTGCCAAGGTATCTAATAACCCTTTGGTTAATCATCTTCAGCTTCTCGTTATTCTTAGTGGCAACTAATTTTGAACCAGATACACATGTTTATGACTGTCCTCTTATCTCCAAACAATTAACCTGTCCATTTCCTTAATGGCATATCAACTTGGGGGCGGGGGAATTCTTGACTCTTGAGATTATTTCCCCATCTGAAGTGGAGCAGGTCTTAATTGCTGTTTGATAATTAGGATTCATCCTCTAGAGGCAGAGATAACTTTAATAAATCAAGGATTTATAATGTACAGAATATCAAATACCATATTTATTTATCTGTGATTTAAATTCATGGTGCTGGCTACACAGAGTTATTTCTCCAAGCTCATTTTTATTTAAATCATACATCTATCAACATCTGATTTTCACACACACACATACACACACACCAGTAACTCTAAAGAGTGAGAACCTCAGTAAAGGCAAGACTGTTGATGTTGCCAACCCCTAACCATAACCCTTAAACATTCAGATTATTCAGTCAAATGTCATCATTATCGTCATCACCAACATTCAACATCCATTTTCCATGCTGCCATGGGTTGGGTTATCTGACAGGAACTGGCAAGGCCAGAGGCTGCACCAAGTTCCATTGTCTGTTTTGGCTTGGCTTCTACAGCTGGAAGCCCTTCCTAATGCCAACCACTTTACTGGGTGCTTTTTACGTGACACCATCACCGATGCTTTTTACATGGCATCAGTACCACACCAATGCTTTTCATGTGGCACCTTGATTTTAGGATCTCAATTCTGAGTGGTGGGCAGGTCTTCTTGAGTACAACAATGCACCACATATCTTGGTCCTCAGTCATCCCCTTTGTAAGGCTCAACGTTTTGAGATCAGCCTTCAGTACTTATTCATTCATATTGTTTTCAATTTATCATTCATTATCTTGAAACTCTGAGGTTTTGATGATGTGATTAAGTATTTTTAGAATGATATAGTAGGGTAAGGTATGAGAAGTCAGATCTGGCTGGTCTGAACATAAAACAGGTAGAACATTCAGGCGGGATATGGTTGGTTTAAAAGCTAAACAATTACACAGTGTTACTGATGTTGCCATCACATTTTCCCCTTTAGTTAAGTTGCCAATACATCATAAAAGCTTTTTCTGTCTCATATTCTACTTACATTGGTGTGCTTTAACATTTGGTTACACATATTGAATTCTCTTCTATTTGTCAATGGTCTTCGCATTGTTACTTTTAATAAAACGCATTCCTTAGCTCTGTTCACTCACAGCTGACCTGAGACTGAATAACAGCACACCCCCTTAAACATACAACACCACCCTCAGACATTTTGCTAACCTTCTACTTATGAAACTTGGGTGTCTCATGACATATATAGATTGCTCAAATAACATTGTCCAAAGGAGACATAGCAACCTAGTTTTGCTCAACAGCACCCAGATATAATCCAAGAAAACAATCATATATGACACATTCCTTGTGAACAACATACAGCAAAACACCCCTAAAGATATTACATATGTTGCCCCTTGTAATTTCTGTTGATCCCTCATAGCCACTTCTCATGTGACAGTGATGGTAGTTGTGGTGGTGGTGGTGAGTGACAGTGGCACAGGTGGCAATGTTGGTGGTGCTGGTGGTAGCAATGTTGAGGGTAGTGGTGATGGTGTTCATCAAAATAGTGGTGTATAGAGGGTTGATTGAAGTGGTTTTATGGATGGAAGTGATGGTGGTGGAGTTAATAGTGGAGTTAATAATGGAGGTGAGAGTAGCTGAAGTGATGGTTGTAAGGAATGAAGATGTACAGCAAATATTATGCAGTTTGATGTAAATTTCAACTTTTACAAGTAACACAAATATGGATCTGCTGTTCCAGTATGTGTGTGTGTGTGTGTGTGCGTGTGCGACTGCACACGTGTGTATGTGCATACTGTCATACTCCATAAACATGAGAGAGAAACATGTACACAAACATACGCACACTATCATACACACATACATATACCACACACACACATACACACACACACACACATATAAATGCACATGTAGAAATATGTATATACTACCAGCTGCAGTACCACATCCACCAACACCAATGCATCTGCCATCATCCCTGCCACTAACACTGCCATCATCCCTGTCAATTTCACTTGAATGCAGTGCTCCAGCAGGGCCTTGGTTGAAATGGCTAGAGCAAACACAAGCCATTGATACACATACATATACATACAACACATCCACTAAGAAAAAAAAAAAACAACTTGTTCTTACTGTATGGATTACAATGCTCCAGCAACCATAGCAACAGTAATAATCATGCCACCACCACCACATATACTACAATTATATCAATCAACCACACACTACCACACCCACCATAAGCATTACCACTAATACAATTACATCCCCCACACACTACAATGTCCACCTCTGATACTGCTATCTGTTTACATACATTAACCATACTATCACATCCACCACTGACACTAGTACCGATACAGTTACATTTCTAGTTTTCAAGACAAGAAGGGAGTTTCTACAAGTCCATTCCATCCAGCACAGTATGGTTTATATGATTCAATTAGAACAGAGAAAGATTCGTGATTTTGGTATACAATGTCCACTACACATCAATGCTTTGTAGGCAATGTTCACTACACAGCAACATCTGGTACACAATGATCACTCACACGAATACCTTGTATACAATA
>NC_068986.1:81813558-81814232 GCF_001194135.2 Octopus bimaculoides | reverse complement strand
AACTAAATGCATGTTTGCACATGTTTTTGTATGCGCCTACACAAATACGCTTGCCACACACAGATATGCATGCTTACATAAACAACTGCACAAATTCCATTTTATGCATGTATGCTTGTGTATGTATTTCTGTTTGCATACATCCACAATGCAATTTACACTATTGCCTATGCAAGCATGTGTGTATGTGTGCAGTGATGTATGAACACGTACGTACATACATACAGATACATGCATGCTTATGTAAACAATCACACAAAGCTCAGTGTGTGTGTGTGTGTGTGTGTTTGTGTGTAATAATATTGTTAAAAACATTGACTAGAAACATGAATAATGGTGAGATCAATACACAGGGTACTTTAGCACCAGAGATATTTTAGTGTCTATGTATTTTTGCAGATAATCCATTTCTGTTGGTTTAACTACTAATACCCATTATGTGGCTTAAGATATCTTGGATATGGCCATTATAGGAATAACAATATCAATTTACAGACATTCAAATATCACTGGGAAGATGAAGACCAATGTTTAGTTTGAATATTCTATACATACATACTATCTTTCAAAGTAGAATGTTGATAAACAACTTTAGATAACACACCTGAATGATCTTCAAGCAAGTTACATCAAAGGAAAATACCAAGAAAACATAATTGCCACTGTGTAAGTGT
>NC_068986.1:81802051-81813195 GCF_001194135.2 Octopus bimaculoides | reverse complement strand
GTGTGTGTGTGTGTGTGTGTGTGTGTGAGAGAGAGAGGGGTGTGTTTTGTGCTGTGTTCAATTCAGCAACTATATATGGCTATCAGCAGAAATGTCTTGTCTGTGAGATAAGAGTTGTTAATAAAAATGTAAAAATGCCCACACCCATTTAATTAATTCTGAAATATTCCAAGCTATATTGATTCTGCTTGATTAAACTAAAGTACTAATGAACAATTAGAAGTGGAAAATCCATTACTTTGCTTTCTAAAACACAAACTATTGTCATATATCAGTAGAATGCTTTTTTCTTGTTTCACTGAATTGAAAAATATAAGAGATCTTTATTATTACTTTGAGAAGACAATGATTTAAACATCATTTTTTTCTCTTTCTAAAACTGATGCTTGATTGCATCATGATTTATAATTGCAGAAAAGTGTGAGCTTCGAAGATAGCAAATTGAAAAGCTGTTAAAATTCAGTGTTTTTCAGAAATTTGAAAATTAAACAGTAAACACAGACAGAAAACTTGTTTAAATGAATAAATAGGAGAAAACCAACGCTTTTTTGTTTGCTATTAGAGCAGAATCACTTTATGTGTAGAATCAGAATTATTCCTAACCATTTCAGTTACTCCCATGACAGTGTTAAACAGATTCTATGTTATCATCATCATTTTACTTCTACTTTTTCTATACTGACATGGGTTGGTCAAGACATTACAAATGAAGTCCTTATTCAGTTTACTTATTCGGAGTTGCTGCCCTTTTAGATCAGTGGAGGATCAGATCTTGCTTACACATTCTACAGCTGGATGGCCTTCATCCCACCAGTAATTTGACAAAGTTTACTAGATAAATTTTATCACCAGCACTAGAGAGGTTGTCTTCTCCTAGGCAGAACTAAAAAGTCCCCTTTCTATCCTTTAGTAAGTATCTGATCTGAGTGGAGTTCAAAATCTTGATATGCTGTTCCCTACTGCCCCTTTCTTTGCATAGTCCCACTGTTTGTCAGAAGGTACAATTGGAAGTGGTACTCCAACAGTGACCTGCCACCAAATATTACAGTATTCACTTAGAATGTCTCTCGTGGGTCTATCAACAACTGGGATCAAATCAGGTGATGACTTCTCTATAACAACTCAGGCCCATAATTTGGAGCTGTCTCCGTAGGCTATAAAACAGGAAACTTAAAATGGACAATGACAATGATGAAGTCTGTTAATAACAGCACACAGAAATCTTATTATTTTCAGTGGTCATATAAGCTTTGATGTGAAAGCCAAATATATGACTTCGGTTCAGATCATATTCAAGTAAAAAGCAACATTGTTGACATGAGGATATTATTAACACCATGATCATACGGTGTATAAAATAGCGCCAATGGACTGTTTCGTTCCAGTCACCTCCCTCACATTTTTTTACAATTATCAATGAACAGATACACAGACTATGTTTAGCTTCACTTGAGTTAATTATAATTATACCCTTGTTATATAATGTTCTCAACATCAGAAGCTCAGTACACTGAAAATAAATCAGAACAACAGTAAAAATACAGCAACAGATAAGAAATACAATCTAATTATGGGTTGTTTTTTATATTTGTGTTTTTTCTTTATTTTTTAAATTTTTTGTGCTTGTGTATTTCCACATATCTTTCAATGGCAGCTTAGTTTGGAGGGTTCTAAAAACTAGTTTATAACAGGGAAGTGTATTTTTATGCGACTTCCATAACATTAATCAACCTTTAATTAAGAGAAGAATGGTTCAACAAAGGTGTATAATTTATAAAGTGTGTCTCAGTACAGAATAGGTACACCATTTTTCTCTGCATGTAAGAGTTAATTGAAAGGGTTGGCAACAGGAAGGGGATTCAGCCACAAAACATCCCCTGCAAAAAGGAACTATGATGAGTATAATCAGAAGACTGTGCAAAGGCCCAAAAACCTAACTCTGATTTAGCAGGGGAAGTGACCATCTAAGATTTGTTCTTGATAGAATGGCTGCATTATTTAGCCCCAGGTCAGCAATGATCACACAAACCGAAGCTCAAAGGCATTACAACAGAACCAGCCTGTCTTTTATTGAAACTGTATCTAAAACTTCATTCTCCAGTTTATTATATATATATATATATTTTTAATAGTACAGAGAAATTTGAAGGTGACATAGCAGCTAATTTTTGCAGGTCAAGCAATCATATAGCAGTTACTATGTTGGCTTGTGATATAATGGTCAATAACAATGCTGACAGTCCAAATAATGAGGTTTAACCACTTGCAGTCAAGTATAACAGCTGTAGTTTAAGGTAAAATGGTTAAAGACCCCCTTAGGTCATGAATGACCATGGGGTGCACCTAGAAAGCTCCCCTCCAAGGCACAAGTCTGACCAGCAGTCACCCATACATACCAGCCTCCCCTCTCAATGCCACCAAGGTTACTTAGGGAAAGGCAAAGCCCAATACAGCTTAGCACCTATGACATTTCAACTCATTTCTACAGCAGAGTGACCTGGAGCAACATGAAAATAATGTGTCCTGCTCAAGAACACAACACGCAACCCTGTCTGGGAATCAAACTCACTATCTCATGGTTGTGAGCCTGATGCTCTAACCACTGAGCCACGCACCTTCACAGTTTAAGGTAGTGCACTATCAAATGTAGCAGTTGTGGGCTAAGGTACAGCACTGTAAAAGATAGCAGCTGTGGGCAAAGGTATTGCACTGACAAGTATAGTAGTCATGGGATAAGGTACTGCACTATCAAATATAGTAGTTGTGGGTTAAGATACTGAACTACTGATTAAAAGCTCATAATTTCAAACCCTGACTCATGCCCCACAATGTAAATCTCCATTTTACACAACCAAGTGAAAAATAAATCTTACACCACAGTAAAATTTGTAATATATGTACTTATCAACCCAACAGTAAAATTGAAAGACATGTCCAAAGTTGACGTACAACAGATTTAATGTACAATGTAATAGCTGGATACTGAGGAAACTGCAAGCCCTATGAACACACATAGCAGGAGTTTGCAATAGATCAGAGATCAATGGAATGGAGTCTTTAAGTAGAAACATTCTATCTGCCTCCACCATTCACTTAGAACTTCTAAGAATATGAGATAAGCGGTGATCTGATGCATTCAGTTCTTAAGCCCTTTTTTTTTTATCAGCTTCTCTAGTAAGGAGGGGAGATACTGTATTTATTATATCTATACCTACATAGTTGGCTGCTTCACCTTATCTCCCAAGTTATTCCCAACCCACACTTTCTAAGTTATACAAGATAAAAATATAAACAAATAATATAAGAGTACAGAATAGTGACTATCAAATGATGATGATGATGAAAGTTCAGAATTTTCAATGGACAACTGATTTTCATAGTTCACAGTGCTATTTTCTGATGTCTGTATATGTGAATGTACATTAGAATTCTTGAGAAATGTTTGGAAATGATGTCAAAAGATTATTATTTAGTTTGAGACGAGTAACCAGCAACAGAATTGTCATTGCATATACACATAATCCCAAACCATATATTACCATTCTCCAGTTGCTATAGAAACTGTTTCTATGGTAAGTGAATTTAGCTTATAATCCCATAGAAAAATAAAGATGATAATGACGATAAGAAGGAACATCTTAATATAGTTTCGGTTACCATATGTAGTAAAACGCAACAGTAACAACAGACAGAGTTTCTAGCTACTTTCTCTTAATATAAAATAGTTAAAGGAAATGAAACTGGTCCCACACCACCTCCTTTTTCTATTAAAGCAAATGTGGAATGGAACCTCTGTTGAATTTACATATAACATTTTAACACAAATCCTCAATAAATAAGTCTAGCTATGAGACAACAAAGACAGCCTCTAAGTAGTAGCATGAACAGCTAAAAATAGTAGCCTAATCTTCTGGCAGCTTAAAAGAAATATACATCGAATAACATAGTTTTAGATGCACTATACTTGAAAATACAAATGGATATTCATGGCCAGAACACCTTTGATTATACATCTAACTGATCAGAGCTGATGGGCGAAACAACAAATCTATAAACATTTCTCAATATACAGACTTTATAACCAACAACTTTTTGGATATTACTGAATGAGGTCATAGACTTCATCATGAGAAAGAAAAGAGAGGCAGTGGAATGAGGAAGACAATGTTGTCTTGTGAAAGTCGAGGAATACATTGCTTGGTAACATTCCTGTTTCCACAGAAATTCATTAATTCTGGAAAAAATCAAAAAGAAACTGAAATATCGATGAAGATTCATGGAAGTTAATTGACTAGCACGTTATAGCAATAAAATCCATTTTATGACGTCATTGATGAAATCTAGTTTCCAATCAATGTATGTGAAAGGGCTGGTATTGATAAATATCAATAAGATGATCTCTACAAAAAGCTTCTGTCAGTTGTTTTCAAAAGTCAGTCTACAATCCAAACTGAAATTGTGTTGGCATTTGACACAAGAGACACTAGCCATTCAACCATTCATACTCCACTGAGGAGATAAACACATCAACAGTTGCCAATCATTTAGCAGCATTTCATGGGTAGAAGCAAGAACTGGTGTTAATTCGATGAAGAATTTTCAGTTAAAGAAAAGATATTGGAGAAAATGAGAGTTGTCAGAAATCTTAAGCGAAGATTCATCAGAATCACACTCTACTAGGTCAGGTGTCAAAGTCACAATGGATAAACACTTTTATAATCACAGGCTCCTCATTCACTTCTCTATCATTAAGGTTGCAAAGTTCTGTAAAGTCAGACATTCACAAAGAAATTGAATGAGTACAGATATTCATGTAAGAATTTCATTGCAGCTGATTGTAAATACTGCACCATATAATGTTAATTATAGCTAGATTTCAGTCAAATTGACAGAGAGTGTCTTGTTTAAGGATAAAATACAACAATAAGGCCACAGTTTGAAGTTGTAGTCCAAATGTAAATATTCTTGTGAATTAGAATAATTATTTTTAAAAATGGATCTGTTAGTACTAGAAATAAAGGAACTTGTACTGGGATTAGAAATCACATCAAAAAAAGGAGTAATTTGTGTTTAACCCTTTCACTGCAAAATTAAATATCATGCTTGCTCTAGAAATGATGATAAATATCTACCAAAAATAGAACTGGTATTTTCTGTAAGACATGTTGCCTCAATAAACTTGATATATCTCAAAAGAAAATAGTTTTAAAGACAACATTCCTCAACAAAAGATAGACTGGTATATAAAAATGCATTCCACAGTAAAAGGGTTAAGTTTGTGTGAAGGGTTCTTAAGTTTGGAACAAAAATAGATTAATTTGTGGTTAGCTCAAATTATATTGATTCTTTCAAGAATAGAAGTCAACTTTATTTAGGTGGATAGCATCAAAAGACATCTGACTATTTCCATAACAAACTGTAACAAAGCAAATAATTGATGTTAGATTCTTTTTTTAAAGAGGAAACATTCTGATGTAACCAGTCCTGTAAAAATATTCAAGTAGTAGACAAACACAAGAGAACTAGCTATAAATACTAAAATTTAATGTCTCTCTTTTACTTGTTTCATTCATTAGATGACAGCCATGCTGGGGCACTGACTCAAAGAATTTTTAGTTCAATGAATTGACCTCAGTGCTTTTTTTTTTCTTATTCTATCGATCTCTTTTGCCAAACCACTAATGTTATGGAGACGTAAACACAGCAACACTGGTTGACAAGTGGGAGTGGGGACAAACACAGACAGACAGGACACACACACACACACACATATATATATATATATATATATATATATATATATATATATATATATACACACACAGAACAGGCTTGTTTCAGTCTGTCTACCAAATCTGCTCACGAAGCTTTGGTCAGCCCAAGATTTTAGAAGAAGACACTTGACCAAGGTGCCACATAGTGGGACTGAACCTACAACAGTGTGGCTGGGAAGCAAGCCTTTTACCACACAGCCATGCCTGTGTCTAGCATCTCAAGAAAAAAAATCTGTTGCTAGAATGGTGAAAGGATATGTTATTTGCATATGAGATTCTGTTTAAGTCTGTAGAGTGGTAAGAAGGCTTTGTAGGTATAAGTTAAAAACAGTAGATTGGAGGATGGATCCTTGTGTTACACTAAAAAATTGCACGCTAAATGTTGTTGGTGTATGGTACATAAGCATTGAGACCTAAGTATTTTTCTATTATTTCCTCAGGAAATGTTGAGTATCATCCTCATTGTTTTAATGTCTATTTTTCCATTCTTGCATGGGTCAGATGAAATTCAGTGAAGCAAATTTTTTTCACAGCCAAAGCCTCACCTGTTTCCAAGCAAGGTAATATTTCCCTACAACCAGATGTTTTTCACAGAAGATAGAAAACAGACAACATTGCTTGTATGTCAGTGATGTTCATTTACAACCAGGGTGTCAAGACAAGGAAGCACAGAAATGAAAACACGCACATACACACAAATATATACGACAGGCCTACTTCTGTCAACCAAATCCACTCACAAGGCTTTGATCAATCTGAGGGTGATAGTAGAAGACACTTGCCCAAGGTGCCATGCAGTGGGACTGACCCAAGACAACATGGCCAGAAAGCAAGCTTCATAATTAAACAGTCATGCCTGTGCTTCTAGTTATGCCTCCTGAATATGCTGTGCATAAGTGAGAAGGAATAGTGTTGAAAGTTGTACTGATGTTGTTAGAGCAATGCCTATTGAACCTATCTGTTATTAAACCTGGGGTGAAGGGTTTGGGAGTTGTAGTCAAGCAACCTGCCAAGTGGAGGACTGTGTAGATACATTGATTCCTCTCTGAGACATTCTAGTGTGTGTGTGTGTGTGTGTGTGTGTGCTTGCATGTACATGTATGTGTGTAAGATGTTGATAGCTTTGTGTATAGGGTGGTGATGGATCTATACGATGTATCTTCAGTTGGACCTTAATTAGGTTCTAGAATTCTTATAATTTTACCCAATAACCAAGTTCTGAGGGCTTGGTATTGTTTGTACCAGAAGTTGGTGAATGCAGCAATTTCTTCTGCCCACCCCCTCTCTAACACCCATCTTTCAGAAGTTTGTAATTTTATTGTTGTTAGTGTTGCTCTTAATTCTGCTAATATTACTCATATGGTGTGTTTTGTTTACAGCATATTATATTGTTTATGCTAGATATAAATATTTGACAATTTTCTGCTTTTCTTTGGTTTATTCTCTTTACTTTCAATTTTAGTTGTTTGATTGTTGAGTTTTATTTCTGTTGTGTGAGCTTGTGTTTGAGGTTGTCAGTGTAGTTGAGTACTGTCAAGGTTTAGTTGGGTGCTGTCAAATGTAGCTGAGAACTGTCAAAATGTAACTGACAGCAGTCAAGGTGTAGCTGAGGGCTGTCAAAGTGTAGCTGACAGCAGTCAAGGTGTAGCTGAAGATTGTCAAAGTGTAGCTGACAGCAGTCAAGGTGTAGCTGACAGCAGTCAAGGTGTAGCTGGGGGCTGTCAAAATGTAGCTGAGAGCTGTCAAAATGTAGCTGACAGCAGTCAAGGTGTAGCTGGGGGCTGTCAAAATGTAGCTGACAACAGTCAAGGTGTAGCTGAGGGCTGTCAAAGTGTAGCTGACAGCAGTCAAGGTGTAGCTGACAGCAGTCGAGGTGTAGCTGGGGGATGTCAATGTGCAGTTGAGTGCTGTCAATGTGCAGCTGAGTGCTGTCAATGTGTAGCAGGGTGTTGTCAAGGTAACAAGTCATTAGACAGAGAGAGAAATTGTACCAATGTTTTCAGATATACTGACATAGCATTAAAGAGAATTAGATGTAAAGATGAATAGAGAAAGATTCTTATGGCATCAGAAAGCTTTCACTATAAAATAAATTGATGTAAAGCAAGTAACGATTCAATGAAACTAATTAGCTGCTTTCATGCTTTGTCCACCTATAGCAGACACCAAACTAATTTATGATAATTGCTAATGCATAATAAAATAAACATTGCAATGGGTTTTTTTTTTGGGGGGGGGAGAGTTCAATTTCTTATTTTGATATTGGCTTTACATGTTAATATGTTAATTAGTTTTGAAGTATTAGTTTTGAAGAAATAACATTAACAACATGAGTGACATTCTGCAGATAGTAGATAATTCTGGAAATCATCTCTCTCTCTCTCATACCCACACACACACACCTACACATATGCACACACCCACACTGAATTGCTAAAAACACGATACTTTCCAAATACAAAAACTAATCACAGTAGCCATTGTGTAATCATCATCATCATTATTTAACACGTGCTATCCATGCTGGCATGGGTTGGACAGTTTGACCAGAGTTGGCAAGCTGGAAGGCTGCAATAGACTCCAATCTGATTTAGCATGGTTTCTATGGTTAGATTGCCAACCACTCCAAGAGTGTAATGGGTGCCTTTACATGCTACTGGCTTATGTGACACCAGTATCTACCACGAATGCAATTTTACTTGGCTTGATTGGGTCTTCTTCTCAAGCACAACATAATGCCAAAGGTCTTGGTCATTTGTCATTGCCAACAAGAAGCTCAACACTCGAAAGGAGCTTTTCACATATCACCAGCATCAGCCACTTTGCCTCTGTGAGACCCAATGCTCGAAAGGTGCTTTTTAAGTGCCACCGGCATGGGTTCCAGTTACATGACACCAGCATCGGCCATGACTATGATTTCACTTGGCTTGATGGGTCTTCTCACACACAGCATATTGCCAAAGGTCTAGTCATTGCCTCTGTGGGGCTCAAAGTTTGAAGATCATGCTTCACCATTTCATCCCATGTCTTCCAGGGTTTACCTTTACCACAGGTTCCTTCCACAGTTAGAGATCAGCATTTCTTTACACAGCTGTACTCATCCATACACATCACATGTCCATACTAGTGCAGTCATCTCTCTTGCACACCACATCTGATGCCTCTTATGCTTAACTTTTCTCTCAAGATGCTTCCACTTTGTTATACATGAACACTGACATTGCACATCCAGTGAAGAATACTAGCTTCATTTCTTTCAAGCCTATGTATGCCCTTGGCTGTCACAACCCATGTTTCACTTGCCATGTAGCATAGCTGTTCACACACAAGTATCATACAATCTGTTTTTCATTCTGAGGGAGAGGTCCTTTGTTGCAAACAGAGGTAAGAGCTCTCTGAAGTTGCCTATTCTTATTCTTACAGATACACTTTTGGAGCATCTACCTCCACAACTAATTTCGTCACCTAGATAATGGAAGCCATCCATAACCTCTACCTTACCCCCAGTGGTAGTTGATGGAGTCTATTTTCTGTACATTTTCGGTGTTTATTGTATCTGTGCATCTTCCACACACAAAAGCTATTTTCCATGTTAACCTTCTTCTGATATTACTGCACCTCTTATGTGTTCATCACTTACATCAGGTACATTTTATGGAGTTTCTATTTATGCATTTTCTACAGATCAAGCAGGGCCATCTACCTGAAGGGATTTGTGATTTGTCTGCCTTCTTACTTACTAAGATTTGAGGTCATTTGATTCTAGACCTTGCATCATCATTTTTAACATTCATTTTTCCATACTTGCATGAGTTGGATTTAGTTATTTAGTTATTTGAGGCAGATTTTCTACAACTGGATGCCCTTTTCTCTCACCAGCCTTCACCTGTTTCCAGGTAGGGTAATACTTTTTCTAAATTGCCAGACACTTTCTCACAGAATATTGAAAATTAATGACATTGTCTGCATGACAGCAACACTCATTTATAACTGTCACGTGATGTCAAAACAAGAAGACACAAACATACACACATTTGTTCTTTCTCAGACTATTCTTTTCCTTCTCTCTGGACATTTTCCTCTTTCCTCTTTCTGACAAAGAACCATGCTCAAAATGTCTTACTCCCTCTTCTTCCAATCTTAAACTTTCTCTGAGCATCGATCTAATACATTCACTGAGTACATTCTTTTGATCTTTGTTGTTTTTCCTACTTTTATTTTTGATTTGCCCATATATATAATCATCATCGTTTAATATCTTCCTTCCATGCTGGCATGAGTTGGACGGTTTGACTGGAACTGGCCAGGCAGAAGCCTACACCATACTTCTGTGTCTGCTTTGGCATGGTTTTTTTACAGCTGGATGCCCTTCCTTAACACCAACCAGTCCACAGAGTTGGCTGAGTGCTTATTATGTGACATCAGCACAGGTGAGGTCATGCGCACACACAAACTAAACTTCTTTCAGTTTCTGTCTACCATATCCACTCACTAGTCTTTGGCTGTCCCCAGGGCTATAGTAGAAGACACTTCCCCCAAGATTCCACATAGTGGGACCAAACCCAAAACCATGTGGTTGAGAAGCAAACTTAACCATACAGCCATGCCTGCCCCTATAGACACACTAAAACAGGGCTAACATCTAGTTTCCACATTGATCACCAGATAAGGGATTGGGGGACCCTGTCAAAGACTTTCTCTATGTCAATAAAAGTCAAGTACAGAGGTTTATCTTTGGTTAGGAATTTCTCCTGTGGCAGTCTTACCAGAAATATAGCATCAGTAGTGCTTCTTCCTGGCACAAATCCAAACTGCATCTCGTCTAAATTAACTCTCTTCCTAATTAGTTGAATAAATACGTTGAATAAAATCATAATTAACTGATCCCCCTGTATTTTCTTTTACCCAAAGCCAGGAACTTTTCAGCACTTCCTTGTATATATTTGTATGTATATATGCATATGTGTATACATACACACACACACACACAAGTATATATAAATCCATAAATGTATGTGTATATGTGTATGCATGAATGCGTATGTGTATGTGTTCACACACAAAACATCTGGTGTTGTATTTCTGCACAATGTTAGGCTGTAACTGAATTCACACAATTTTGTATATAATACACACTTCTTGTAAGTGTAACAGTTCCCATACTATCATGGCCACTCAGCAATAGGAATGGGACTGATGGCAGGGCCAGATAAACATGATCGACATCATCTAATTAACAGTATGGAGGGTTTAAAAAACACAACTGGTTGACTTTGACTTATACACAATCTACTGATTCAGTAGTTATAAATATATTCTCATTCTATGATTAGTTTTCATAACACACACACCACAGTGTAAACCCCACTC
>NC_068986.1:81794315-81802036 GCF_001194135.2 Octopus bimaculoides | reverse complement strand
TATAAACAAATAAGTTTGTTTTCAAAGCGCTGAAATGTATTGTAGAACAAGTAGAAAGATAAATTTTATTCAGCTGGCTGCCGACAAATTTTTCTGCTTTTAAAAAAGGGTTTTATCCTTTATATATATATACTGTTCAGTATCTACGCGTTGAATAAAATTTATCTTTCTACTTGTTCTATATATATATATACATACACACACATACATATGTATATGAACAAACTAACAGATGTATGGTATTGCAACAATCGTTTCATTAAGAGAATGTGGTCGATGCCAGCCCCCCATCCCTACTGGCTCCTGTGCCGGTATTATGTAAAAAGCACCAGCCAAACGTGGCTGATGCTAGTGCCGCCTGACTGGATCCCCTGCCGGTGGCATCTGAAAAGCACCCACTACACTCTTGGAGTGGTTGGCGTTAGGAAGGGCACCCAGCTTTAGAAACATTGCCAGATCAGATTGGAACCTTGTGCGATCCCCTGACTTGCCAGTCCCCAGTCAAACCATCCAACCCATGCCAGCATGGAAAACGGACTTTAAACAATGATGATGGTGATGATTTTATGGCATTGTAACATCAAACAAAGAACCTGATGATTTGACAGGTTTTCTGTTGGGTTTTGCAGAATCTTATAGATGCTGCATTTCATACATACCAGTCTGTATAGTGTTACAATGCAATAAAATCTCTCAATGAAAAGAATGTAGTGATACCACTTAATTCATTTGCTTGTTTTTATTGTTAAATCACATCATGCTGAAGCTCTCTTCAGCATTGGAGACTCTTGGGGTAGTAGATTATCAAACATCAGTGGACTTCCTGGGTTGTTTATCTGTTGATTTGTGTATTACTGTATAGCCATTAATATGGAGTGCTTTACTTTGGCATGCCCAAATCTTAATTGATCCTTAATCTATATTTATCTATTTACATTATATCGTATGGGTAGCTAGGATAAATTTCAGATGCTTTCTCTTCAAGCACATCTACTTATTCCATTATTGCAATCAATATGCATATAAATACATACACCAAGGGTATTCTTGTATTATGTAGTTTTTTTTTTGTTTTTTTTTTTCTGTCTGATGAATTTCTAGTAGGAAATTTCTTACATGTATATATAACATAAGTCTTTGTAATTCCTATTAGCAAATGAAACACATAGTGGAGAATAATAATACCAAAAATTTCCATTTTCCTGTTTTGTTATGTCTATCTATCTATCTGTGTGTGTGTGTGTGTGTGCACGCACGCGTGTGTATGTGTGTGTGGGGGGGGGCACATGTGGCACTTATCAACGCTTAATAAGTGCCATGTACTAAGCTCCTAGCCCTTGAGTCATTTTTGTGACTTTCTATTTATTAAAGGTAATAAAAAGTATATATAATTATGTATTTATATATTGAGTTCTGCTTATCCAGTTTGTTATACCATGCCTATATATGTATGCATGTATATGTGTGAGTGGAAAGCATGTCTATAGATATGTGTGTATTTATATATATGTACATATTTATGTGTGTGTCTGAAAACTTTGGTATGGTGTGACACAGCTTACTACTTGCTGTGAGCAATCTTCAATTAGAAATTAAGAGTATTATGTAAATTACATGGAATTTCTCAGCTTCAAATATATGTATTCATTGTATGGAGTATTGTGTATTCTCTTAATTGTTTATACTAGTGATATGAAACTACCATGTGTGTGTGTGTGTATGATTGAGACACACACACACACACACACACACACACAGGAAATGCTCTTTCGAGAGAAAACAATTATTTAAATCAACTCGGCAATGTTCTCCACTTCTTCTAGATAAATAAATAAATAATAAAAGCAGATTCCCAGATGATTGATTTTCTATTGATGAGAATGTCAACAGGCGTTGCTATTTATTGAAGCTGTCACTTCAATTCATATCAACACTACACATCTACATCAATAATCTAAAACTACTCAAATGTTCAAGTACAAATACATTTCATGTGTTTCTCCAAAGGCAATTCTTCCTCAACGGACAAACTCACTACAATAATACAGCAACTTTATTTACATAAACATATATACAAACACACACATACATACAATCTATGCCTACCACCCTCTCTGTCTGTCTGTCTCTCTTTCACTGAATGTCTGTTTGGGGAAGAACGGGTTACATCAGATAATGAAACAATATATAGATCTAAATTTCACATAACTGATGGATTCTACACACTTTCACAACAAATGACTACTGAAGATATTGTTGGTCATAGATAAGAGAAACAAAACAAACTTGATGTGTGAACTTGTGATACACACACACACACACACACACACACACACACACACACACACACTAAATACAATAGTTACTCAACTAATCATGATGTGCCAGAAGGTATTATCACATTATCCACGATCACTGACATATCATCACTATAGTCTCAAACCAATGAAAGAGAACCTCTTTAAGGTCGCTCAAACTGAAATAGCAGCCAGATATCCTGGAAATCACACTATGCTTTCAAAAATAAGCAGTATTGGATAAAACGTCCTATACTGTTGTGTCAGAGTGAAAGACAGGATGGTCATGATTGGTCTTAATCATAGGTCAACTCTATTAGGATTGACCTTAGAAAAAATGACAGTCATTACGATCATTATCACCACCACTATCAGCTCAGGCACCATTTGCCCTTGCTGGCATGGATTGGACAAGAAGTCACAAACCAAATCAATCTTCATTCAAAATTTGAAGTGACTGCTCTCCTTGATGGGTCAGAGACCATGCTTCACACATACTTTCCATTTTTAGCATGGTTTCTATAGTTAAATGCCCTTCCTATCACCAACCACTTTGCAGAATGCACTTGGTACATTATATCATAATACCAGTAATAGAGAAGATGGCTTGATCTTGACAAAACTAAAGAGTTCTTTCCTCTTAAAGTTATCTCAGTTTATTCATTCAGTATCACCTGTTAAGACAAATGAGAGCATCTACTTCCCCATATTGACTGTTTTGCCATACAACCGAGTGTATAAGATGCAACTGCATTACTGGCTCAGTCAGGTATAGTTATCTGTTATCACATAAATGATTTACTGTAGGCCTTCACACACAAACACAAAATTGCTTTTACAAACTGGTAAAATAAAACTCAATAGATACAGCAGAGTAGCTGAAGAGCTACAGCAACTCAAGAGCCTGCAGTTTCCTACCAATATACTTAATATATTAAATGCATACTCAGTTCATGCACACACACACACACACACACACACACACACACACACACACACAAACACACACACACACACACGAAACTATTTATTATATTCAGGTGTGGCAATGTGGTTAAGTATTTCACTTCCCAACTGCATACTTTTGTGCTTAGTCCCACTGCATGGTATCTTGGGCAAATGTCTTCTACAAGGGACCCAAACCAACCAAAGTCTTGTGAGTGGATTTGTTAGATGGAAGATAAAAGAAGCTGGTTGTACATATGTATGTGTGCATGTATCTGAGTTTTTTTTGCTTTGACATCAGGAGTTAGGTGTAAGCAAGTATCGCTATTGTTCAAGTGGTGTCATTCACTTTCAGTCTCCCATAGAAACATATCTGGTCAAGGAGAAATATTACCTTACATGGAAACAGTTAAAGGTTGGTGACAGAAATAGCATCCAGCCACAGGAAATATGCCTCAACAAGTTCCACCTGACCCATGCAAACATGGAAATGTAGACAATAAAACAATGAAGAAGATGATTATGATAGTAATGGATAATGCTATTACACAGTTATTGTTATTAAAATTAGCTTCAAACATCTTATCCTTACTTTATCAATCTCTGAGGCTGTACACAGCAGTGTTCCTTTAACTGGAACTTTCTTTCCAGCAACTAAATTTTCAATGCTGATTCAATTTCATTTTCATTAGAATACCATAAATAATTGGTAGTAAAATAAATTGCAACAAATCCTAGAAACAAACATTCAAGCCAACAAATTTCATATTAATTTTTTATAAAATTGTTTACAATAATGGATAATAACTAATTGGACCAATGGAAATATCACAGTCTATATGACATTCATTTCCACTTTAAAAAAACCCAAATAAATACAGTTTACTGAATATGTATATTAATGCAGTATTATATTAACATACTGCAGTTCACATTTTTCAATTTGAATGTCAGCTTTTTATTTTCAATGTTTTTGATATTTAACTGAGCAACAAACAAGAAAATCAAAAATACTCTTGAATTTTTAAATTTTTGTCAACTAAAAAAAAAATTTTTTTGAAAGAGCTTTCTTAAAATGTAACATAAGCACTTTCCTGTAAATGAAATAGCTATTTGTGTATATTTCTGTGTGTGTGTGTGTGTGTCTGTGTTTATGCCTGTGCATGTGTGTGTGTGTATGTATACACACATGCACATGTGTACACCCACATGCATGCACACATACACACATGCAAACACTACTGATATATTATTTCTCATAAGGTCTAAACTTAATGTGAACAGGTATTGTATTTCACTCACAGGCCTGTAGTTTCAAGCCCAACCACATGTACTTTTATCTTTAACATAACCACCACCACCACTTCCATCGTTCCTACTTTCACAACAATACTACCAAATTCACCAACACCACTACAACCACTACAATTAACATGTTGCCTTATAATCTCGATGAAGAAGAAGGTGACAAAATCAAAACAACCGGCCTGCTAAATCGAGATGTAATATGTGTATGGTGATGGTGAAGGTGGTAGTAGTACATGGTGAGAATGGAGGTAGTAAGGTAGTCTGCGAAGCTGGCAGTACTGATTAATATATGTGTGTATGGTGTAATGGTGAAGAAATCCGCTTCAAAATCATGAGGTTCCAGGTTCAATTGCACTACATCACATCTTGGGTATAGTGAAATTGGATAAATGGAAACTGCGATGAAGCCCATTGGATGGGCTATAGGGATAGCCTTGTCCCAAATTGTGTCACACTGATTCTTTTTGAAGAGTACATAAAGGGTTCGTGCTTGAGTGGAATACTCCACCCCTTCTATGCTAATTCATGCTAATAAGCAGATAATTAACAGATTCACTCACTTTATATACATGTATACATAAAGTGAATGTGTCTATTGTCTGCCATATTCTTATTTAATATATAAGTATCAAATAGATAAGTACTCAATACTGGGTATTTAGTTCTCTCTAGATATTGTGAGATCTTCGGCATAGATGTACAGTAGGGATCAATAAAGACACCAATAAAATATAGTCAATGAACTGTTTGAGTGACTCACAGGAGGTAAAAGATGGCTTTTATTACTTAGGCAACCTAAGGTGATTGCAATGAAAGTATAGTAAACTATAAGAAACAGGTAGAAGTTAGGTAAATAGTTACTTTTGTTGATAATACAAGGTTTCTCTCTCTCCTCCATATAAATAGCAGAGTGCATGATGAATAGTTGTGAAGGTTAGAGAGAAGTGATATATACAATGTTAATTTGATTTAAGGGTTGTTGAGAGAGTGGTTAAAACATTAGTCTGCAAATGACACTATTCATTATTATGAACATCTGTTATTGAGTGACACAGCTATGAACAGCAACCATTAGATGAAGATAACCAAGGGTACGATGCATGATTAGATCACAAATAGGATGACACAAGCTCTAGGAGGATTAACAATGCACTGTGTTGGAGACCCATCCACATTGTTACATAGAAACAGATATGAACAAGAGAATTATGGAATGAATCAATGCCACCTGTTTAATGGCAAGACCATAAAAAAAAAAAATTGTGAAAAAAAAAGGTGTTTTATTATTTGACATCATTTGCACAACGATTCTCTTTCTAAATTCTAAGATAGATTTATCTATGAATGAATGTATAGATGCATGCATTTCTAAAAGCAGACTATAAAATCTGTGAGAGCAAATGTGTGCATTCATGCATATCTGTATGCATGCATGAAAATGTACATATATAAGTTTGTGTCAGCAAAGCTGCATTGTGTTTTTGACATCACCAACTCAAGTTTCTAATCTAATTTTATCAAATATTTCCGAACTAAACAAAATTAAACAACTAACTCATGCTAAGCTTTCGAAAATTAAGTGAAAAGATGTTTAATTTAATTTTAACATTATCAGAAAAACCTGTTCTCTTCAATAGTTTTATCTTTTGTGCTTTGTTGACAGAAGAGGGCAAAACTCCATTGACATTGCAAATAGAATTCTATTTTTACATATGAAAGCAGTTTACTAATGAAACTGAAGAATTTCTAAATGAAAATGGGTTATGGAGACGGTCTTTGAAGAAAATCTATTCAGATGTATTATAAATTTGATATACTTTTGTGATATCCAATAAATTGTTCAGTTTTACACAGTGATGACAAGTCGATGAAGATTTATTGATACTTAGAAATAAAATCTTTCTTTCCCCTATATAAATGCATAAGATTCATAGAATCTACTTTATTCAATGAAATTAGCAGCCTCCACCTCTGTCATTATTTACCTGAAATATCTAACATATTAGTCTTTTTTTATTCTTCTTTCATTGTTCAACAATATTTCAGTATTTCAACACACACGTATGCACATGCACACACACACACGCACACAAGTTCTTTACCGAATATTTACAGCTAAGCATCTGTTCACTGCCCACTTCCCCTTTGAAACACTCATCTCAATCACACTCTCTCCACATTCCCTCTCAACTGTTCACAACATCACAACACCTGTGTAGCAAAAGTTTAATGCATATTCTACCAACACTCTATTCTCTCTCTCTCTTGCTATCTATCTATCTCACTTTCTCTGCCTACCCCCATCAAGATGTCTCCATATGAGTGATAATATTGAATTTATTTCTATCCAGTATACAATACCAGCACTCTTTCTGTGCTATCAACCAGTATTTGTCCTTGTGAAGTAATATCATTCAATTATTTCTGACTTTCATTGAAGTTGATGAAGTAAAACCAAAGTTAAGGAGTTCACAGAAACAGGACCTGTTCTGGCTTTAAAAATATTTCCCCACATGCTTGATGCGAATTTTCTGAGCTGTTTAAACAACTCTATTTCATATTTACCATATACTCAATGTAGCAGCCATAGTAATTTGTCTTTACCAGGTGATCTATGCATTGTATATTTGGTGGTGAGAGTCTCAAGATATGTTTTACAGATTGGTTTTTAATAGGTTGGAGTATTAGTCATTAAATAGTGTTTAATTAATCCCTATGATTTCTCATTTAATGTCTTTTGTAGATGAACATTGTAAAGTTTCTCTCTGAACAGCTGACACTGCCTAATGTAATATTACAACATATAGATTTTGATAAGACAACGAGATGCTGTAAAGCTCCAGATTGCTTAAGCACATGCTTCAACAGGAAGAAGAAACTAACTATAAATTGCAGAAGAGAGATACATGGAAATACATAGTCTTCTCAACTCAATATTTATCCACAAGAACACAAATCAATTTACAGAAACAAGGCTTCACACTGACATTTATATTATTGTATTTCATCATTTAGTAATTCATTTGTCTGTTCACAAATTCATTTATTTGCTTGGATTGCCATTAGTCTATATTCATCGCTTACATCCCACAAAACTGCACTCACTCACTACACACTATTAAATTGTTACATTAGATACACCAACACATCATATATATATATATATATATA
>NC_068986.1:81787584-81794013 GCF_001194135.2 Octopus bimaculoides | reverse complement strand
GAATGACTTCACTGATAGTTCCAATCAATTTAATTTATCATTTTTTAAATTGTTTTCATAATAAAAATTTTACACTTTAGTTCATAGATAAATATATAAGTACATGTGTGACTGTGTGGTAAGAAGCTTGCTTCCCAATCACATCGTTCTAGGTTCAGTTCCACTGTGTGGCACCTTGGACAAGTGTCTTCTACTATAGCTTCAGGCTGGCCAAAGCCTTGTGAGTGGATTTGGTGGGTGGAAACTGAAAGAAGCCTGTTGTATGTGTATGTGTGTGTGTGTGTGTGTGCGCACCTGTGTTTGTTCCCCACCACCGCTTGATAACCAGTTTAACATGAATTAGCAGTTCGGCAAAAGAGATCGAAAGAATAAGTACCAGACTTTTAAAAAAAATGTACTGAGGTCAATTTGTTCAACTAAAATTTTTCAAGATGATGTCCCAACATAGCAACAATCTAATGACTGAAACAAGTAAAAGAACATTGCTGTATTTTGGGATGATCACTTTTTTTTTTTTTTTTTTTTTTTTTTTTTTGCCAAATAAACACTCACACACTATATATTTGTTCTTCACTCGCTTGTTACTGTTCTTATTTTAACTCATATCCATTATCTGGACAATGGACATGAGTTAGAATAAGAACAGGAATAAATGATTGAAGAACAAATATATAGTGCATGTGTTTATTTGGCAACAAAAAAAAAAAAAAAGAAAAAAATGACCATCCCAAAATACATCTGTTTCAATACACAACTTAACATCAGGAATCTTGCAACACAAATTCATAAAAATAAAAGAATATTTATATACTTAATTTTTTTTTAAATAGCAGTAATAGCAAGGATACTTTTTAAAACTCCAAACTTCTGCTTCCAATCTATGAAAGCCGTGGGATGTTTTCTAATTAGCAAACAACAACAGATAAGCGTAACATGAGTTGAGTGTAACTTCACTATTACCATTGTCATTGTAAGTTTATCAGCCGTTAAATGCCTTGGAAAACCGATCCATTAATAAATGATGAGGAGACAACTATCAGGAGAGATGGATAGTTTATCCGTGCAATTATCTGATTAGTTACAAACAGTGCAGCTTATTGCTTACAGAACTTTGTGAAACAGTAACAGTGTGAGATAGAAAATTGAGGTAATGATATTCAAACCAGAAGCTTGCTGATAACATTTAGTCAAATTGATGACGTGGAGAAATGAAGTAAGATGAGAGATGGGTGGTGTAGGAGAGACTAAAACTAAGTTATTTCCTATTGAGCTGAAGTAAATGGGAGAGGGAAAATTAAGACATACATTAATGAGAATTTGTATTTTATTTAATTAATTTAGCGGAGAGATTAATGTTTTTGGAGATCAACCAGAACAACAGGGATTGTGGTTCAAATATTGGTATCACATGGAGACTTGCGTCAGAGATAGAAGTGGGAATAGAAAATGAGAAAAAAATAAAACAAGGAAAACAAAGAAAGGGAGAAAAGAGAAAGAAACCCAAAGTAATGGTGACAATGGTGGTGGTGGTGGTAGTGGATGGTATGCTTATTGATTATGATTATTGTAGGTTTTCCATTATGTGGGTAGTGGTGCTTGTCCGTGACAGTGGTGATGGCTGTCATGTAGTTTGTTCAGGTTGGAAGTAGCAGCAGCAGCAGTGGTGGTGGTGGTGGTGGTAGTAACAGATTCAATGAAAATGTGAGAGTTAGCCATCCATTTAGTAATGAAATAGTAAATACATTAAGAGATTGCCAATGGACAATAACTACAGCTACACTTACAAACATTGTCAGTAGACAGAGGCAACAAATAGTTATGAAATACACTACTGGCCATACACATATGTACGACAATGTTAGTAGATGTAACAGTAACTATCTCATACAACAGAGGCCGTACACATACAACAATTTTACCGTGAACAGAGACTGCAAGATAGAATAACTATGTTTGGTCATTGCAACTTTGTTTACGGGAGGCAATATAGATTATGCCATTTCTCGAAGTACAGCGATCTCAATATTTTATTGACCAAAATAAATATTATTCATAGATTAAGTTTTCTTGTCTACACATTGATTTCTAGGTAGCTATGTAATGCTGTCAGCATTATATATGTTAGCATTAACTCTGTATGGTTATATGTTAATTCGGATCTTGTTCAAAACGGGGGCACCAGTTTTCATTTATGTTTTATGTAGTGTTTTTGGTACGGAAAGACTTTCAAACTTCGTATACTTATCTATTTTGCGTTATAGAACAGAAAAAAATTTTTGTATTCGGATTTATTTCATGTAAAAAATTGTCTTATTTCGATAATTTCAACCAATCACTGACAAGTATTCAGCTGTTTACACTTACTCCTTTGGCACTTTAAGCGGTGTAAAGCGTATTTAATCTCCATTACTTCTGACATTTTGCAGAGGCAACACACGTGTGTTCGTTTTCCCTAACCCTAAGCCTAATTGACTTGCTCCTTCCCTCAAAAACCATGCCTTGTGCCTATAATAGAAAGGTTTATTAGCTACTGCCAATATGCTTCAGCCATTTTTTGACAAGGAAATAATAATTTTATCACCGCCGTGAATCGTTTGTTTACGTAGTCAGCACTTAATATATATCGGCTGAATGGACGTCAGTCATTGGTTGAAATTACAGAAATACGACAACTTTAACATGAAATAACTTGCGATGTACGTTTTTTTGTTAAGAAGACTAAGAGGAAAAGATGTTTTATATGACACATTCTACCAGTGTCCCAAGTTTCAAAGTGTTTCGTTAAGAAAATACTGGTGCCCCCGTTTTGAACAAGATCCGTTAATTCTAGCTTATAAGTGTATTTAATAGTACATCTACTTCATAATTCAAGCATTACTATTTTGGCAAGTCAGTGAAGAGTATGCTCTGCAGAGGTTTAATAAAACTGAAACAAATCTGGAGTTGTTTCACATACTTGCTAAAATGTTTGAAATAATGTTAGTTATTGAGCTATAATGTTATCTTTTTCTCACCACAATTTCTCATTGGATTTTTGATGTACACTACATTAAATATGTTAGCACTAACAATAGATAATAGCTGTCTTTAGGTTTAGCTTGTAATAGAAAGGAGAGCAGTCATAAGACCACAGTTGAAACATCAAGTAAAACTGTTGCTGGAAATGACTTGGCTGGAATAAGGGTGTGTGTATGCAGAGGAATAATAACTGAGGTGTGTGTAAAGCTAGCATTGTAAATTGTTCCTAAACCATGCTAACTTGGAAAAACAAAAATGATAAAAATTCTCAAACTCACTGGTCAAAAAGTCAACAATTTCTTCCATCACTGACACAGTTCACTTAGCTGTGTTCAAATCCGTCAAACATATGTTCATGCAGTAAGTATTTTATGGCGAAGAACAAGAAGGAAACTCAAGATTTTCTCAGAGATTTTTCTTATGTGAACCATGCTATATATGTATAGAGGCACATATGAGGTTAGCACAAATTTTTACAATTAGGCAATAGTGAAGTGTAGTGTGTGTGTGTGTACATATATTTGTGCATGTTGGTACTAAACGATGCTACTACAACTATGACGAGTCTCCTCACCACTACTAGATCACCATAGGCCAACAATCAACCCTCCCTGTGTAGTAACAATCAACACACACTTACCTTCTTAACATACAAAGCAGCATCTTCTTCCTTGTATACTTCAGCACTGACTCCCCCTCTCCTGGTTCGCTTTGGTATAGTGTGGTGAGGGGGAGTGGGTGACACTTCATCATCCCGGTCATCACTGGGGGGAGTAGAAGATTTACTCTTAACTTTGGCCTGCTCCTGAAATCAGAAAAAAACATCAACACATTAATGGCTGTGCTCCTCTTACACATTACACACACGCATATATGTATATACATAAACACATATATACACATCAGTTTGTATGTATGAACACATACACACACATCTGATGACTTACAAAGTACGTCAATAGCATTCCATCAATTTCTACAATGAAAGTATAAGATGATCAGACAAAAAATTACAGCATGTTGCCTTGTGGCACCAAACTTTGACAATAATTCTATTTTCTACTAATATGTCGTCATTGTCATCATCATCCGACCATTTTCCATGCTGTCATTGGTTGGACAGTTTGACAGGAGCTGCCAAGCTTTACTGTCTGTTTTGGCATGGTTTCTACAACTTGATGTCCCCCTTCATGCCAACCACTTTACAGAGTGTACTGGGTGCTTTTTATGTGGCACCTGGAGTAGTGAGGTCACCAAAATTTAACACATTTCAGATATAACAGTTGAAGATTACATTAAGGGTGCAAGATATTGTAGAATATTCAGTGACCTCTACAGAGAGTATTTAATGGCCAGAGTGATGGGAGAGAAAAGCAGTGAAGGATAATCTTTTAGGATCTGTATAATTTATAAGAGGTACTGATATTCCGATAACTTTGAGTTTCTTGCCAGAGCAGCAAGGGTAACATTGCCTCCCCCACCACTCTGACCAATAAATAGTTTACATAGAAGTCACTGATTATTCCACAGATTTTTGTACTCTTAATGTAATCCTTACGTTGGATACAGTGTGACACAAGGTGTAACAATGCTACACTTTTTCAATTATAGGCAGCGATTCTTGTCAACTCAATTTCACAATAAAGCTAGAGAAAGAAAGACATGTCTAAACTGTCATTCAGTGAGATTAAAATAGAGATTTGATGATTGTGAAGCAAACTTCTTAATCATTCAGTCATGTACAAACATCTACATATGATACATATATAGTGAGACCTAAATCCAAGGCCTCTGCCAGGGGTGTAGCCAGTCCACTTATGTGTACCTTTCCTTCATTGGACACTAAACTCCGCTTGCAAAGACCTATTGAGGCAAGTGAAATCGAAATCAAACTAAATTCGACAACTGGCACCCATGCCAACATCGTCTCCTTCATTGGACATGAAACTCAGCTTGCGAAGACCTGTTGGGGCAAGCGAAATCGTGATGGTACCTGTGCCCAGCGTTGCCTTTCTGGCACTTGTGCCCACAGCATGTGTAAGGACTTTCAAGCGAGATCGTTGCCAGTGCCCCTGGACTGGCTCTTGTGCGGGTGGCACATAAAATACACCATTTTGAGCGTGGCCGTTGCCAGTATCGCCTGACTGGCCTTCGTGCCGGTGACACGTAAAAGCACCTACTACACTCTCGGAGTGGTTGATGTTAGGAAGGGCATCCAGCTGTAGAAACTCTGCCAAATAAGATTGGAGCCTGGTGTAGCCATCTGGTTTCACTAGTCCTCAGTCAAATCGTCCAACCCATGCTAGCATGGAAAGCAGACGTTAAATGATAATGATGATGATGATATGTACACACACAAACAGATGACAACCAGGAATATCAACGTTACAGTTTTGTAGGCTTTGAAGATGACTAAAGGGGGGAAAATAATAAAATTTTACTTTATTAGTTTCTATTCGATCATTAGATTATATATTCATAAAAGAAACTCAGAATATGAATGTTTCCAAAGGCAACAAATATAACATAACGTAGACTTCAAACTGGATGTATCAAGTAATTGGTGCATGAACAATATCAGGTAGGAGTGAAAGACATGGTTTCAAGAAAAAGAATAGAGTGAGAACTTGACCCTTGTTACTCTATGGATTCTGGTTGAGAATCATTACTGTAGGGTTGTTCCACTCATAATACACCTACTGTTTCTATGAAACCACTGGACGTTCCCTGTAATTAGGGTAACAATGAAGGTCAGTAGGGTGGCTAGTCTGTTATTCAACTTTGTCTTATTACTGAATTTAACACTATATATTTAGCTAACCACTGACCACAGCCAGTCACTTAATCAATACATGTACTGACCAAATAGTAAAACTTAACTGGACTATTATAGTACTGAATTCAATACCAAATATTTAGTTGACCACAACCTGTCACAAGCTCAAACAATATATTTCACAATAATGTTTAGATATACTGACCAACTGGACAGGCTCTATTACAGTCCATTGTTAGCAGATATTTAACCTTTCGTTACTATATTTCTGTTGAAATACACTGCCTTAGTTTCAATTAATTTTGAAAGTAACAAAGAATTAGGTAAAATTTGTCATTTTTAAGCTGGTATTTGAAACATAAATTAATGTGAAATTTTGATGGGAATTTTTAGATCACTTTGAAACAAGTTTGTATCATAGAACCAGGAGTAATCTCTGATGGGTTGGTTTCAAAGGGTTAAATAATTTTATTTAGAAAATGACAACAAACTATTGTGGACACTATTAAACTTCAATGATGGACCCAGTTTATGTGTCCATAACAATGTGTGTTTTTGTGTAGTAACAAAAAAAAAAAGCATATTGAACAAATAATGGACACAAAGACATGTATCAATATGGTTAAATCATTTAT